>NW_028262291.1:1209696-1360909 GCF_047370975.1 Nipponia nippon | reverse complement strand
GTCTTCATCAAAACCACAAACCTCCCCTGCCCTAGCACTTCGCGGGAGACCATGGCATGGAAGAGAGAAAGCAAGCAGAGTGTGATGGAGACACGGCTCCAAAGCAGCACCCCGGGATCCAACCCCCTGGGAATAATACCCTGAGGTTCCCCCACACACTCAGGCTTTGCACCCAGACTTATTTTATGTGGATGTTTCTCAAGCCCACAGAAGCCAACGTGTATATTCTCCTGGTTTCACTCCTTTCTTTGTCTACCACAAGAACCGAAACCTCCTTGAGTCTCTTAGCGCATTAGAGTCTCTTCTGAATCTCTTTCACTTCCAGCCTGAATTATCCCGTGACCCTACGAAAAGCACTCCGCTTTCCAGCGCATTCAAAGCCATCTCATCAAGGGTCAGATGCTAACAAACATCTGGCAGATTTGGCCCCGAGGCCATCCCCCAGCAGGGTCTCCTCCCCTGGAGGTACAGCCCAGTTACCCTGCCGGAGCGGAGCTAGCTGGCCCGGGTTCCTCCTGCGCAACCCCTCCACTGGCTCCTCACGCCCTCGGCTGAAGCCGGGCGGGCAGCCACAGCGGGACAGCCCGACAAAATGGTGGCTGCTGTTAATGTTACCGCAGACAGCGTCTTCTCCGCGATGGACCTGCGTGCACGCAAGCGAGCTGCCACCCGACTTGGCAAGCTGGTCTGTACAGACCGGGTGTCTGCATCCATGGGAGTCGGGCAGACGGAGCCCCAGAAGCAATGATCTGTAGGACCTATTTTGCCAGGCTCAGGGCCGGGTTTTGTCACTCCGACTGATGGTGAGTTGTCTGCAGTCCACAAAGGTGGGCACTGAAGAAGACAGTCTAACTGCCTCTGTGATACGGAGCCCGTGGCCCAGAATACATTTCCTCCTGCTTGACTCTGTCTTGATGTCTTTGCCCACCCTGACGTTGGGTGGTGACTGGCAGCGGGGCAGAAAGCCAAGGACTGAAAGCTTGTCTCGGCAAACTGCTTTGTCACACCAAGCAAACGGGTGTGCGTGCACGCGTGTGCGCCAACAGCAGCCGTGCTTCACCATCTTTCACAGCTCTTCCCTTCCCCAGGACTTCACCAACATCCAGCGCAATGATGCCAGCGCTTTTCTCAGGTACCCGAAAACACCGCCAGTCCCTCCAAGCTCTGTCATTATACGACAAACCCACCCTGCCCTGCAGAGTACGGAAGAGCGGATCCTGCACTGGACTGCCTGCAGGTGCCTGTGCGTGCCGGAGGGCTGGGATCCAGCCGAAAGAGCACCAGGTCCTCGGCCAGCCTGGCTTCCTAACGCTTCAGCGGCAAAAACCAGCAGCAGGTACGACCCAGGCCCGGCCGCAGCAGGGGTTCAAGCTGTTAGTGTTATCCCAAACACCAATTTAAGCTTTGGTTTTAAACGGGGCGAAGCAATGACCTTGGCCACTCGCAGTTCCCACAGTGGATCCCAAGTCCCTCTTCACAGTCCTGTTTTAAAGAGCTCCTTGATTCAATACGGCTGCCTGCCCTTTCTGTGTGCGAAGGACTAATTTTTCTCCCTGATCGACTGGAAACTCAATCACTCAACTAAACGGAGCCAGGAATGCGCTACTGTGTGCAGCGGTCGCGGGGAAACCCTGCGTGGGTCTCTGCTTCAGCCAGCCTGTTTGTGTCAGCTGGGGGCTGAGCCTGATGCTGTCATTTCTTTAACTCAGAAAAAGTCCTCTTTAGGGGCAGATCCCACTAAAGCAGCTCAGTGCTGGAGCTCTTGGACGAGCAACCACCGACAGATCCGATCCCTGTCACAGCACTCGCTTTGTGCAGCGTTTCAGAGCAGCCCAGCAATGTAAGTGTTACTCCCCATTGCCCTAATTACAGCAGGGCAGTCACCGTATTTTACTACTATGTTGTCTCAGAATTATTTCCAGTATTTAAAAATAACGTCAGTCAAATCATTTGTCCCTGAGCCTTGTCCTCGGTGGAGTTTGCACTGGCATTTTCCAGGCAAATAAGTGAAAGGGGACAGGAGAGCTGCGCTCCAACTCGTTAACACGGACGAAAGCTCACGGGGAGCCAGAGCCGTCACGCAAGGGACCGAGGCAGCTCCGAGCGAGCCTTCCCTCCGTTTTGAAATAGGGTGATGAATCTCGCCAAGGTCACGGGCAGGGAGAGCTCACCCACCGACAGCAGCGGCTCGCCGAGGTGCCCGGTGGGGAACAGCAAAAATTCTCTCTGCACGCATCCCGAACGGAGGAAACCCCGAGGTTTGCAAACAAACAGCTGCTCAAAACTACCCTCTCCAGACTTCATTAGGAACAAAAAAAAAAAGCCCCTTTCGTTGCCAGATGGACATTCTGCTGCCAAGAAAGTGCCACCTACTGGACCTGGCCCGGCGGGGAAATGCAAGAACGGGAAACAAACCCAGAAAGCGTAACGCTGGAAAAATTATGCTTTTTCACCCTTTAAAAAAAAAAAAGATAAAACTGTGCACTGACAGTTACCCCAGCCGCAGCCCCCTCTCCAGTCACGCTCCCTCCACAGCTGAATCAAGCAGACTTTTGAAGCAGACAAATGTTGGGGGGGGGATATGAAGTTTTAGGGTTTGCAAGGAGGGACTCACCGGTGCTGAGAAGCTGCTCTTGTCTCCCGCAGTTCCCTCGGCTCCCGTGCGTCCTCTCCCAGTTAGCCGTGCCCTCCTAGTTAAATCCTGCTGCCATTCTCCGGCAGCCAAGCTCCTTCTGCCTCCCTCTGCAGCGCTTTGCCTGCGAGCCTAGTGCCCCAGCCAAAACGATGGAGGAGAGAGCGAGGCAGAGCCCACCCGGCGCCCCAGCCTGGGGGTCCCCGTGCCGCTGGCTTCCCTCTGCCCTTTTGTCCCGGTGCCACTCGCCCCGGTTGTCTGAAAGCAGGTGACAGAGGTTTCTTGGCAGAGGAGAGAGGAGGGGAGGGATGTGGAGGCAGCGAGAGGTGGAGCTGGGACCCGGAGCAACAGGTTACTGTATAACTAGGAGTCGGTGGCCCCGGCGAGCCGCCTGCGTCCCCGCGGGGCTCCGGGGGCAGCTGGGGCCTTTGCCCACTCCCGGTGCAAGGGGACCAAAAGCCAAGATGAGATGCTGCCTGGGAGGGACGTGTTAAACTTCAGGTTTCTTTTACCCGAGAACATTTCATACCAAAGGGGGAGGTTGGAGGCGGCAAGGGGTGGCAAAGGAGTGCTTGGAGCTGGGTTTTCCGTCGCCGGTGAGGGAGGGGACGTGCTGCCCGACCGCCTCGTGGTGGGGAACAAGGCCCCCTTTGTGCAGCCCGGTGCTCTCCGCCGCCGCTCCGCGCTGGCTCGAGGGTTGTTTTCCTCCAGCTTCACTCCTGCCTGCTCTCTCTGCCCCGACGTCTGCAGCGGGGAAAGGTGCCGTGAGAGGGAGGGAGAGGGCAAAACGTCCTCTCTCTCCAGGTCCCCGAAGCAGTCGGGGGTGAGAAGCAGAGCCCCCTTCGGGGTACCCCATGCCGTGGCACTGTGCTCCTGAGGGTTACAGCGCCGTAAAGCCCCTCGTCTTGTCCCAGCTCTACCATGAGGATGAGAGGAAATCGCCTCAAGTTGCACCAGGGCAGGTTTAGGTTGGATATTAGGAAAAGTTTCTTCCCCCAAAGGGCTGTCAGGCCCTGGCACAGGCTGCCCAGGGCAGGGGCTGAGTCCCCATCCCTGGAGGTATTAAAAAGACAGGTAGACGTGGTGCTTAGGGACATGGGTTAGTGGTGGGCTTGGCAGTGCTGGGTTAGCGGTTGGACTTGATGATCTTAAAGGCCTTTTCCAACCTAAACGACTCTATGATTCTATGAGCTGGCGGGACGTAGCGGGGCCTGGCCATGCCACGCGTCTCGGCCCCACGCTTCAGCCCCCGGCACTGGGCAAAGGTAAAACCTAGCTTTGGCAGAGCTGTGCCGAGGTTATGGCGGGGAGAGGGGAGCGATTGCTAAACCCACCTTTGGGAGGAACCGAGGTGAAGCAATTGCCGTGGCACAGGAGAGGAGCAAAGGGCTCACTGGCCTTGGGCATCAGGCACAGGTTTGGGCATCAGCACAGTACAGCCTGAGCAGGGCTTGCTCCTCGGCAGGAGATGCTCCTCGTCGGCTCTGCTCGGATGACCACTGTACGCAGGACCCCGTCGTTATTCGTGCCTGTGTGCCAGAGAGAAACTGTATGTGACCCTTTTGGCCGTGGCAGGGAGCATTCCCGTGCCACCGCGGGGCTGTGCCAGCCCTCCCCTGCGGGTCTCCAAGCTCTGCTTTCAGTGTTGTCAGGAGCGAGACCGCCGTCCCCTTTTCACCAGGGCCCCAGGTGGGGCACAGAGAAAGCAAGAGCCGCTTCTTGCTGGAGCAGCAGAGGTAGGACTTGAGTTTCAGCCCTTGCATTGTGGCCAGTATCGTTCCCACGCTCCCTGGGAAGGATTTCTTCAGAAGCCCCAGTCTCATCACAATCTGTTGTTGCTCTTCTCTTGCTCTTTGAAAGCCAAAAGTAAATTTTCAAAGATGGCAAGGCCGCTCCTGAGTTTCTGTTGCCAGACGGCGGAGGGGATGTTTGAGTTGTGCTCGGGGTCTGCCATGCTGCCAGCTCAGCCCTGCGGACCCTGTGTTTGGGGGCCTGGAGGGACCCTGAGCTCTGGGAAGTGGCCTCTTGTGTGGGCAGACCTGTTACTTTCAAAGAACACCTAGTTTCATTTGTCTCAAGATTTAACATTTTTTAAAAAGATGGGATCCGCTCATGAGCTGATCATTAAGCTGGAAAACATCAGCTGAATGCATGGATCTTACAGACGTGTCCGTGGCAGCGTGGGATCCATCTGGTTAGCTAGTCCTCTCGAAAAGCTGAGGCTGTTGAGAGCATTTTATTAACGTGCATGTGCATCGCGGGCCTCCCCACCATCCCCACGATGCGCGCTGAACCTATGGCACGTACATGCTGGAGAGACCCCTTGTCACCGGCCCTGGGGAAGAACTGGTTGCAACTCTGACACTAGAGAAAGAAATAAGAAAACGCTTCCACCACGGGACGCAGGTCTGGAGGAAGCCCGGCTCCCTTAACTCAGCGCTTTTCGAGTTCCACGCCGCCGTGGTTTTCTTCGGTGCCTGCCATGCTACGGGGACTGGCGCTCAGCGTGCTGCCTGGCCCGCGTCCAGGTGCCGGGCAGGGGAACCGCCCCGGGTGAGTTATCACAGGAGGAATGCCGCCGGGTGAGCTGGATGGGCAGGGGGAGAACCAGTTCCCCGCCTGATAGTTACGATCTGAGCAGCTCGGTTTTGACAAGAGAATGACCTCTTCCGCTGCGGGAGAATGTGAACCGATACTCGGTGTCACGCAGCTGCGCAGTGCCCCATCATCCTCCTCGCCGCGATGTAAGCGAGATCCCAGGGGGATCACAGTACAGGATGCACCGTGAAACACAGCCAGCCCTGGGAGAAGCAGCATTTAGAAAACGCCAGCCACACCGCCAGGCAGGGGAAGGGACACCGGTTCAACAGAAGGGAAGCGCGGTGGGAACGTCCGCTGTGCCGGAGCCCGGCGAGCCTTGCCAGCCGAGAGGTTTTGTGCAGGAGATCCCGACCCCCTGAAATGCAGCATCTGCCACCAGGGCATTTCAGTGGGACCGCTGGGCTGGGCTGGCTTTCCCGGGATGCAAACTGGGATTTGGAAGGATTCTGTTGGAGAAGCCATTTAATGTTTAAGGCACTGACTGCTTGTTATCTGGCAGCCTTGGCTCCACATTCACAATGAAAGTGGGCACAGCGGGCTACTGTGAGGTGCTGCGCTCCGTAGGAAATAACTGCTGAGCAGAGGAGGAAACTTTTCCTCTGGGCAGGGAAGAAAACCACAACTGAGCTTATTGCATCTTCCCTGCAAGGGCTGATGCTGGTTGAAGCAGGGCAGAGCGATCAGCCAGACGGGAATTACCCTGCTGCGCGGCGGCAGGTCCTGTACGCCAGCTCCGCCGACCTGGCTCCCAGATGCGGAACCGAACGAGCGCACGTCCTCAGCCTCGCTCCTTCGGCCACGGCTCGAAGCCCTTCGGCGCCGTGACAAAGACGGCGGTCGCTGGGGGACTGTAGCTGGGTTTGGGTCTGTACGTTGTTTCTGCCTGCTGAGGAACACAAAAAGCCGCGGACCAATAAAGCCCTATCTCTCAGAGTATCTCAGAGTTTGAAATCCCAGGAGGCTAACTTGCCTCTCGGGATCAGCCTTTTAAATCAGGCTGGCGGCAGACACCCCTGTGATGGCTTGAGAACAAAGACTTCTTCCTTGCCGAGTAAACAACACCCAAACCAAGCTCCTCAAAATATGTGTTCCTCTAAATTTTTAATGCCGTTTTCATCCAACTTGCTCGTCCTGTTTCAGAAGGGCTGGGCCTCGTAATTAAAAGCTCCAGCGATCTTATGCCTGGCAAATGTCATCAATGGCTTCACTATGCTGTGCCCTGCTTCTCCGAACAGTGGGAACAGTTTGGAAAGGAGCTTCTGATTAAAGAAACTCTCTGAGGTCAGGTCTCGATTCGCTTTGGGCCTTTGTACCAGCTCGGCATGGAGAGAAGCTGTCACGAAATCAGGGTCACCGGCATAAATGAGAATTCCCATTCAAAGCCTGGAAACGCCCGAGACGAAGGAGTTGTCTGAAGCTTACAGACTTCTCCACGTTCATCGCAGAGTGAAGGGCTGTCAGCAGCAGAAGTATCCCAGTATCTGCTCATCTAATCAGAAAAAAGTTCATGGGCAATTTTACCTTAAACTGGAAAACTGAAACGGAGCTGTCCTGCCCTTTGAGGGCGCAAATCCAGGTTGGTTCTCAGCAGGCACTGACAGCCCTCCAGGACGCTGAGACCGGTCTGCAAGCCATCAGGCTCTGAAATGAGCTCACAAATTTATGTTTATTACCATACGTGCATATTTGCCCTATTGCTGGCTATCAGCAAGCATTGCCACTCTCTGCTGATTCTTGTTTTTCATCTAGGTGATGGTTAGGGAGCAAAGGATTCACCATGATTTATAACATATGTATTTATATATAAATCACTGTTTTATAAAGCTTGAAGAGGAGGCTGCTTTACTCTGTGTGGCCCAGCAGACTGTCCGTGCTGTGGGGATAGGCAGAAACGTGGCAGCCACCACCTAATTAACACCTGCATCAGAACCATTTGCGAGGGCCATTTTCTGCATGGATCGGGCCAGGGATCCGGTTTTATGGCACAGCTGAGGGGGTGGTGATCTGCGGTGGGGTCAGACACCTCGGGGCAGGAACACCTTCCGCTAGCTTTACTGGTGTCTCCCGAATCCACACCCCGGGTCCCGGCTACCTCCAGCTGCGCTAATATTCTGTATTTATTTTGTTTGTAGCGAGCACCAGGAGAAGGAAGGAAGGAAGGTGAAGCGCAGAGGCTGCAACTTGAAGTTAACGTGTGACCCCCGTCTGCCATGCCACCTACGTTCAGGTAAAAAAAATTCTGCTTTGCAATATTTCCTTTAAAACCCGTCAGATGTTCTATTGCCAGACTTTTGTATAAGGCAGGAAAAAAGTGTGCTTTTATTTGCATGCATACAGAAAGGGGTTTTGCTCGGTATGCGTTTGTCATTAACGGGGCAGATACAGCTCGGTATGTTTGTCACTCCTCCTCCAGCTCGGTATGTTTGTCACTAACAGGTATGTGAGGAATACGTTCCATTATGCCTGGAAGGACACATGGGTGGGTGTTTGATTCACGCAGATTAAGCGCAGAACCATTTGGTCATTCCGTTTCCTGGCTGCTCCTCAGCACCCCGTCCTGCTGCTCTCACGTTGTCTTCACGGGCGCAGCCCTGCTCCCGCTGAGCCACAAAGGGCTGGCGGTGCCACTGGCCGAACCGGGCCTGGCCCAGAGGATCCGGGCCGACGTGCCGTTTTGATCTGGAGCGCTGGGCGGCGTGAGGTGGGCAGAAGCTGGCGTGACCTGGCCTTGGAAGGGGCTCCCCTGATGAAACTGGGCCCTTCCACAGGAACTCCTGCGTCTTTTGTTCCTTTCTACCAAAACAGCAGTGTGGCCGAGGCGACCCAGGGTCTGCGCCGCTGTATTTTCAGCTGGTGCAAACTAGCGCAGACCTCGGGCGCTCTTTCCCCGTGCAGGAGAACGGCCTGCATTCAGCAGCGGGATCAGAAGAGTCTTTTGCACGCATCCAGTCTCGCCCAAGTCTTCCTTTCTGTAGCTTAGCTGTAGCCTAGGATCTGAACAAGACGCTCTGCACTTCAAACACTTCTTAGATCTAAACCATTATTTATTTGAATAAATAAATACAAATATCGGAAATTCTGAATATAAAACCTGCCGGTACAAAAACCCCACAAGCTCCCCAAGCTTTACGTTAATACATACATAATTTTGATACAGTAAAAAGACCTGAAATTGCACACAGCTCTTCATTTAAAAGACAAGGCTTGAATGTAGTCATTTCTGCAGAATCATGGAAATAAACACATGTAATACCACACAGAAATACACCCGACAACATTCTATTGGACTTTTAAATAGGACAGAAGGGTGAGTGAGTGGTGAATATTTATGCTCATCTTAAGGCCGTCCTGTTTAAACAAAGATACCCTCACACCACTGCCTTTGGCCTCTGCGTCAGCAAGAACCAGCTGCCCGAACCCTGTAGCTCGGCTCTCCGGCTACGCGCAAAACTCAATCCAACTCTCTCCCGCTGGGATAAACCAGGTACTGCCCTACTAAAGTCAGGGAAATTACCACTGGGGTCTGGAAACCCAAATGAGAGCAGAAGAGAAACTGTGCCCTCAAACACGAACGTGTACGTGGGAAGCCAGAAATGAGTCCGTGCTAGATTGGCCTGATTCATTTCTGTGTCGCTTTGGTCGTACGCTGCTCCTATGCCGTGAAAACTCACGGAATCTCGACAGCGTGTAGCTAGGTGATGCGCTGGCTACTATTCTATGTTGGGAATGAATATTTAGCATCGATCCCTGATGAATACCAGAGCATTAAGTGTTTTTGCTGACTCATCTCTTGCCTTTGCCCGTAAATAAGCTAACTGATGAGGTAGTGTAACACAGCTGCTCGACAGGATATTTTACCTACCATTCAGGGAGAACTCTGCCCCTCAAAACTTTGTACTTTAAACAGAGGAAAGTTTTACAGGATTTTTATATGCAAAAGAATTAAATATTTGAAATATAAAACCACTCTTTTCTAGAAGAAATGTGTTGAAAACGTGTTGAAAACTGCTCGGGTTTAGCTGACAAAAGCAGCAATGGCTATGACCTTTAGTACTGACTCAAGCCCGTATGTAAAGAGAAGAACGGCGTTGATAATGACGTCTGCTTTCAGCACGTAAGTTTGCCACACCAGGAAGTATACCGAGAGAATCACGCTGCCGACCGTGATCACAAGACTGAGCCCTAGCGGAGCCTCTTCTTCTGTCAGGTTACCCTTGGAACCTCGAAGGAAAGGAAAAGCTGACATGAGTCTTTGATTTCTTCTGACAATAGCACAAGCCGTAAGTCTAGAGTATTCCTGTTCAGAAAAGGCTCTAGCGCTCACAGCTCAGCGTACACTGAAATACTGGCCTGAACCAGGGCTCTCCGTAAATGTGAGAACAAACCCAAACACCAACGGACAATCCGTTTCTTGCTGACCAAAGTTAACCAAAATAAAGAGCAGTCAGTCGATATTCAAAGTCACGACGCCTACCTTTTCTTATCACAGATAATCGGTTCTGAAGCTGCAGCCATCTCGATCGCTCAGCTTCTTAGTCAACCGTCAAACCTCCCCCCAGTCCCCCCCAGTCCCTCCCAGCCCCGCACTTCGTGTGACAACTCAGTGGCTGTGGTGCGCATCTAAGGGCATCCAATCCTGATTTTAAAATCTTACGCAATATAGAATCTTCTGTATTCCCTGCTAATCTATTCCCATTTCAAATTACCGTCATTGTGGGAAAGCTGCCCTTACCTCTTCCTTGCATCTTATTTCCAAGCTAGTCCCAGTAGATTTTGCTGTTTAACTACATCAGACTTGAAACTCATTTCTTTATTCATCCGCCAGGCTCCAAGCAAACATATGCAGAGAGCTTTAAGGCAGCAGGCTAAATTCACCCCTACAGCAAGTCAGCTGAACTCAGCAGAGACCCACCTTGCATAAATGTCTTAGGAATATGGAGCAGATTTTAAGAGTAACTTGTTTTTTTAAAAAAAAGGACTTGATGAAGTTGTAGCAGGCTCTGGACAGGAGTCAGGAGGCCCTTTACGCTGTTGTGTCTTAGCGAAACGAAGATGTTGGAGCTGGCGTGTGCCTTCAGGAGCGAAGGGAAAAGGTGCGGTGGCGGTGGCAGCCATACGCTGCTCGGGGACGTCCTTAGCATCACCCGCTCCGCACGGCTCCGGCCGTTTGGTTACCTGTGTGCGCTGCTGGAGCAGTTGAAAGGAGCTGTATCGCCTCACCGAATGGGAACCTCTGTGTTTCAACATGTTCATTCTCACAAGTTGCGCTCCCTTGTAAACAGCATTCCAGCTGTCCCAGGTATATTGCTTTCTGACAACCCAGCTATTGTCTTTAATGCCATTATAGATTATATTTCATCTGAGAGCAAATTCTGTTTCACCCTCTGGCCAAATCTATTGATCAGTCAGGTAAAGTTTAATGACATAAACGAACAACAGTCTCCATATATCTGCTAGTCTGCTAAACTGGCATGTTTTGACACATACTCGATTTCAGAATGATTAATGTTTAAAGGTGACACTGCACTGAAAAGGCCCAGTGATAACATGACATACCCAAGTATAATCGGAGCACTTCAAGAATGGCCATAATGAAAAGCAAGGCGAGATCAGGACCCAAAAAATCATCTGGATAACTGAAAACTTGACCTGTAGAATAACACAGCGTAAATAGGCCAGGAAAATACAGCAGGCATACCGACAAACCACAACCATGTCATAAGCACACAGCCTGCTTCTGTGTTAGAATACGTGCAACTTACTTTTATAAACAATCATTGCAAGAGTTGCCAAGAAGTAAAAGACGTAATAAATCCCATTTACGTAAAAGAGCATCTGTAAAGGAACAGATGACAGCTGACAGCTCTTGTTAAGGATTTCTCATAACAATGAGGTGGGATCCCGTTCATAAAATCGCCATTTCCCAGTAACCTCAAAACATACTGGTGTGCCTTTTTATACTAAACGGTTCAAATATGGCTGGCCTACTGGGTAGGGTTCAGAAAGTAACTTGAGATTGCAAATACCAAGCGTTAGGATAAAAGCTTGCTGTTTCAGGTTTGGCTTTAGTTCCTTTTTTTTTAAATTTTATTTTACAGTAGTGGGGTATTCGTTAGCCTAGGAAATGGGGGGGTGGGCATGGGTACATTTCCCCAGACAACTTCTATACCCGTTAGTCGGCCTTAAGCAGGTTGACAGAGGGTTGGCAGACCCCAATACATCAAATTCCTCTAAGTTTTTGAAAATAGGCGGCTCTGTGAAGCAGACGGGCGCTGTTACTGCCCGTGCGATGGCAAGTCTGAAAGCTGTGCTCTGTCTTCGTTACGTGCCTGAGAAAGGCCACGAGCTCAACTTTGAGATGTAAGTTCCTAAGAAACAGACTTCCTTAATTCCCTGCTCACAAAACCAGTTGTTGTGTACTACGAGATAATATTTAGCTGTAGTTATTTGTCTACGTGGATCCGCTGCCAAGGTATTTGAGAGCTCCACAATCCTTAATACATCCTCAAAATGCCCGTGAAGGACAGGGAATGCGGCACACGCCGTCGTACAAACAGGGAGAAATGACTTTTAGGCTCAGGACCTGCATCTCCCCTGTAGCCATCCCAAGGTGACAGCCGTCCTAAAGTCCGGTGTTAAACCGTGCCAGCTCCCTCCCTGACTGCGACAGGAGCTGAAACGCCTGGTTTACAGGAGGTGCCCAACAGTCAGATGTCTTCAAGAGCCCCCACGGATAGGTACGATTCCTACGTAGCAGGTACATACGTACCGACGGAATCATTTTGAGGCACGGCAGCACGTTACTAATGCAATATAGGAGACAGGCGTAGGACGTCCTGGGGCTCACCACCACGTGAAGAAGTTGGAACGTGGCCCCCAGGAATGCAGAAAGTTTGGCCATTCATATGTATTTTTGATAACCAAATAATACCAAATGCCTTTCTTAGCCTTAAATAATACAATGTAATTTATATAAGGAAGGTATCAGTGCAGATTTCATTATTTCCATCTCTCTCAAAATATTCTTGATCCTCCCCTCTCTCCCCCAGCCCTTCTCAAATCCTCTGAATATCTCCAAGCGGGGACTTCATCCCAGGCCTCTTTACAGGAACCACTCATCCAGTTTCCGAACGGAGCACCCACCCACACAGGTGGATGTATCCCAGTTCCCAGAGCCGCTCATTTTATTAAAACAGAACCAGGTTTTTGTGTTTTTCCAGTTGAAGGAAGGCGGAGCAAAAAATTACCGGATAGGTTCTAAGCATGGAAATCTCTGAAGCCGAGGGTGTCTCCTCTTAGGAGGTTCCTTAGATCTTGGCAGGAGTAAAGGGAGGGTGAATTAAGATGAGAGAAGAGGAAGCACCGCTGAAAGCTGCTTTTACTACCTCTTGTCGGCTGTGTCAGCTGTCTGGGAGGTGTGCTGCACGGGGTTTGTGCCCATCAGTCCGCAAGTCCAATTTTTAGCCTTGCTTCCTAAGGAAACAAGAGCTCCGTCATCATAAAACGTGGCCGCCAGCCCTCGGTCAAGACTGCAGGGTGGGTTAAAGGGGTTTCTGCATGAGGGGGAGCCAGTCGGGGCAAAATCTCAGGACAACCCCAGCTAATGCTGCAAAAACATCTTCCCTTGGAAGAAATGTTGTACCCGTTTTGCTTCCTGTGGATGGTGCTGAGGATGGAAAACGCAAAGAATAACACAAAAATAGCACTGTGGAGATTTATTAGGCAGGAAGATGTGAATGCGTTTCAGCCAGTCTTCCTGAAGATTCCCGCATGCGAGGGATGAAAGGTACAAAAAGGATACAACTGATGAAGTTCTTCCTTTCCGTTGAGAAGGAAAAAAGAAAGAGAAGAAAATAAGTCTAAATATTTACCAAAAGTGCTGCAGAAACATTCAAACAACTGATGTTACTAGAGAGGTCAAGCATGCTTGTCGGAATTTATTTTTTTCAGTTCACTGGAAAACGTACTATTTTCTCCGATCGTGCAGTTCAGGTTCCAAAAGTAACTTTCCAAATACTTGAATTCTAAAATAATTTGGGGGAAATCCCTATTGTGAAAAGTCATTTTCATGGAGGAGCCCGTCTCTTTCAAAACATAAAGCAGTACACAGGCATTACCTAGAACTTGTTTATCCTGTCCTTTCGCAGCAGACGACACTTCATCCCCTCTAACTATGCAGGAACAAGGGAACCAGAAGGTACCATTTGTTTTTAAATTGTGAGAAAGCGTTCACGTAGAACACAGGGCTCCCCGGTTCCTCTAAATAACATCCTTCCAAACCGGTTCCCTTCAAAAGCAAAGCCATTCTATGTAAAACCTCAGCAGGTTCTGATCACCCACAGAAATCACACCAAATATTTTCTATGAGCTAACCAATACATTTTACTTCTGTCTTTTCCTGCAAAAACACAGCTAAAATTCCCTTGCAACATGATGGCACTGACCTCCTAAAGTACCTCTTAAGTAACTCATTAATATTCTTCGCCTCTTTCAGGCACATGAGGAACTGAAAAGTTAGGATCTCTGCTTCACAGAGAGCAAAACCATCCGTGAAAGGCCATTTCATCCATCTTCTCAGAGACACCTCATTACCATCAAATCAGCGGGACGTACTCACCTCACCATCTTCATCCCTGGGCTTCTTGAGGTTAATGTCCTCATCGCCTAATAGCTTCATGCAGTTGGGCCCAAATTAATCCCCACTAACTTTAGGCACCTAATTAAGGTATCCAATTTGGGAACGCAGTGGAAATAGGCAAGCCATTTTAGGTGATTCATATGTCTATGATCTGAAATGCCTCCTGGACCTGCTTCATCTCCTCTCCGCTTTCTGTAATGGGACTTCAGGCTCCCAACAGGCTTGTCCCTTCACTTAGCCAAAACGCGTTTTGATGAATGCTTTATTTCTTTTTGCAGAATGGGCGTTAAAGGTTTCATTACACATCTTGTTCTGCAGCTACTAATGGTTAAAGATGTGTTTGTATTTACACGCCGGTATAAACCCTCATGGGAAAGTAACGCCTTGTGTCAAGATGCTGCGCTTCCGTTCTTGCACAGCGATAAGCAGATGTCTCCATTTTAAAGTTATTTTAGACTGTGAAGTAGCATGTTAATTTGAAATACCACAACTGCACCTGCAGACGTGTTATTATTCCGCAAGAAGTGTCCGGATGCGACACATTTTCTGTAAAATCAAACACTAAGCTGTACCGGTGCAGCCTCATCCATGCTGGGCAGCTACGTTGCCGTGATGCCAGTGGTGTAATTAGAGTAGTACCATTTTACCGTACAGGCAACCCCTAGTGAATTCCCTAATGGCAGCTCCCCAACTTTATTTTTAAACTTTTTTTTCTTTTAAATCGTTTCCACAAGAGGGCACTGACCACATTCCTGCCTCTGTTCCAAGGAGGGGTTTGAGAGCACGCTGCCTCCCCCCGAGCGACGGGGGACATTTCACAGGGGTGAAACCCTTGAACCCCACGACGCGCTTGCGAGAGGGACACCGCGGGTAACGCCTAATTGCGATGCCAGGTGCACGTATCATTTCAGGTATAACAGCAGGCTGCTAATCCCAACACCCCGAGATCACCTCCCTGCGAGGAGTAATGAAGCCTGCATCGCTGCTGGGGGATTTTTAAACTGGAAGCGAGCATTCTGGCCCAGGAAAAAACCAAAAATAACCCCCGGTAACAATTTTAAAGCCTTTCTAGGAAGCCGCCAGGCCCGCAGCAGCCAGACCCCTCTGCTGGGGCTCGGCCACACGCCAGTCGTTCAAGCCAAGGTTGTCAACACCAGCTTTGCCCACCGAGGGCTAAAATCTGCATTTTGGGGGGAAACCTTTGACCTCTGTGAAAGTGGCAATTGAGCACTTTGGCCCCACTAATGAAGGCTTTTTTTTTTTTTTTTTTTCCTCTGAATCCCCGGGGTTCATAGTTGGAAGCAAAGAGCTGAATTTTCAAGGGGCGTCACTCGGCCTCAAGGAAGGGATCTGCCTGTGGGTTAAGGTGCTCCTCAGCCCGCACAGGGCCCGCAGCTGCCGGGATTTACCTCAGCGTATCGGGGCTGTCGCGATAGGGCTATCGGGCTGGGCGCCGAGGCCTAGCCCGACCTCGGGCCCCCGCCTCGCTCTCATCGTGTTCCCCGGCCTGGGGCGGCGAGAGGTAACCGCTAACACGGTGGGAAGCAGCCCCCCTCCCCGGGACACGGCGGGAAAGGGCTGTCGGTATGGAGGGCACCGCGCCGCTCACCTCGCCTGGCGACCGCCATCTTGGCGCCCCGCCCCCGCCGCCTGCCAGTCCTCCAGCGTCCCGGCAGCCCATGCGCCGCGACCGTTCGTCCGCGCGCGCCTGGGAGGAGCTCGCTGCTCCCCCCCCCTCCGCCCCCCCGCTCCCCTCCCCTCCCGCCTTCGGGTGCGATCGGAGCGCTCGGCCCGGTTCGGCCGCTTTCGGGCGGATTCGGGCACTGCCCGTTCGGGCGTCTCCGTTCGGGCCGGCGAAGGGGAATTCGGGCGCGATCGGAGAGGACTCGGCACAGCTCGGCTTTCCTCGCGCCCGCCTCAGCCGCCTTCGGGCGGGATCGGAAAAGACTCGAGCGAGCTCGGGATTCTTCGACCCTCTGGGCCGGACCGCTCGGGGACTCGGCCCTGTTCGGGCGGGCTCGGCTTCCCCCACCCGATCTGTCAGGTATCGCTTCGGGCCGTGCTTCTACGGACTCGGCCGGGCTCGGCTGCGTCCTGCCTTGGGATTGGCCAGCCGGCAGGAAACGCGGGCCCCGCTCCTCGGGAACCATCGCTCGCCTTCGGACGAGGCCTGGAAAGACTCGGGACACTTCGGGCACCATCGGAAGCGGTTCGGAAACGCTCGGTTCCGCCCCGGGGAACACGTTCGGAAACGCTCGGGCGAGCTCGGCACCGCTCGGCGCCCCGCCGAAGAGAGCCCGAGTGACCTCGGAGGACCGGGCCCCCCCGCCCCGGCGGCCCCCCCCCCCGCCCCGGGACCCTCCTCAGCGGCGCTCGGGGGGGAGCGGCGGGTGGTGGGGCCCGCTCGGGCGGGCTCGGCTCCCCCCGCCCGCCGGCCGCCTCGGATGGAGGACGCCGACTCGGCGGCGAAGCAGCTGGGCTTAGCGGAGGCGGCGGCGGCGGCGGCCGCAGTGGCGGCGGCGGCGGCCGCGGAAGGACCCGAGCAGCAGCAGCAGCAGCCGCCGCAAGCGGCAGCCTCAGAGTCGGAGGCGGAGCCGGAGCCCGAGGAGGAGGAGGAGGAGGAGGAGGCGGCGGCGGCGGCGCAGGTGACGGCGGTGACGGTGATGGCGGCAGATGCCGAGCACATCGAGATGGGAGCCGAGCCCCTGCCGAGCGCCGACGAGGCCGCCGCCGCCTTCGCAGGTCAGGGCGGGCGGAGTGCGCATGCGCAGCTCCCCTCAGCCCCGGCGCCTCAGCCCCGGCGGCGGCGGCGGCAGCGCCCGCCCGCCCCGGCCGCTCTGCCCGGAGCTCTGTCCCGCAGTGACACCTCCCGGCCCCCTCGTTTCCCCACCGGTGCCCGGGGCAGCCCGGGCCGTTGTTCCCCGGGCCCTCTCCCCGCAGCGCTCCCGCAGGCAGCCCTTCCCCTCGGGGGTGCAGCGAGGAACGGGCAGGTCCCAGCGGGGGCCCGGGTCGCTCCCGCGCTCTGAGGAAACCACACGCTCCTCGCTCCGGCACCACATCGCGTCAAGTACCGTCAGCAAGAGCTGCCTCTGCGCGGCTGAAATTACCTTGGCCCTGTGTCCCGCTAACGAAGTGCCCTGAAACACGCAGAATTTGGGAGGCAAGCCCTGACAGGCAGGAGATTTCAGAGCGGTATCTCCACGTGAGCTTCGGTGGTGGTTTTTCACTCCTCCTTCACGTGGGGTACTGAAAAACCTCCGATTTTAGCGAGGCAGTCAGATATGCTGTACACCCTAGAAACATCTGGCTGCGAGTCTGGACAGTTTTTTAACTGGACGTTACCTTTAACAGGTGATGGCACCCTAGAAATGAATACATGGCAGAGGGAGAGGCAGTTGTTCTCTTTATTTTGATGTTTGCCAGTTACCCCTCTTTTAATAAAAAGCATCACAGTTTGAGTTTTTTTTTTAGTACAGATGCAACATTCATTTTTCCCTTAGTTCATCACGTGCTGGTAACTACTGTTACGGTCTCAAGGAGGTTAAAGCATGTTCAGCCTGAAGCTTAATCAAAATCAGAATGATTATGACAACTTAAAGGTGTCATGAAAAATAAAATTAATTCTGAATAGGAAGGAAGAAGGAAGTGCAATTATGTTTTTTGATGTGTAGCTGTTTATCAGGCTCTCTGGATGCAGCAGAACATTAACTTCACGTCTGTTTTACATTTCAGAAGTCACCACAGTGACAGTAGCCAACGTTGGTGCCTCCGCAGACAATGTTTTCACTACATCTGTGGCAAACGCAGCTTCGATTTCAGGACATGTGTTGGTAAGTCTGTCCTTTCCTTTGAGGGCCTTAGCAAAGTCCCGTGTGCTTTCTTGGTGTAAATGAAGAGCTCGGTTTGTGTTCGAGCTGTAGTAAGGTCACAGATGTGTTTTCATTGCAGTACACAGGCTTTAAGCCACAAAACCATTAGCTGGGGGACATATAGGTTTTTCTTTATCACGTGGAGAGGTTTTTTCTACCTTTCCACCCCCATATACTCTTCTGTAATGGAACGGGTGACCTGGAACACGTAACCTTTGAATTTGGTAGGTTGAAACCTCAAAAACTCACCTAATTACTGATTGGTGTTTTAGGGTACCTTTGAGAAGGTTTGGGGGAATACTAAAACACATTGGTATTTGAACTCTATCAATTTAAACTCTTTATTTCTTCTATAGTCTGGGAGAACGGCCCTCCAAATCGGGGACAGCTTGAATCCTGAAAAAGCCACTCTCATAGTGGTTCACACAGACGGCAGCATTGTAGAAACCACAGGGTTGAAGGGACCACCAGCACCTCTCACACCAGGTATAAGGCAATCTGTTTTCGAAGTGTTGTTCTCCCGGAGGGGTTGCTTTTTCTCCACTTTAATTGCGTTGCTAGGATTAAAAAACATTCTGTGCATAATGTTATACAGTTGCCTTGTAAGGCTCGTTTGTCCCCTCTTCACACGGTACTTCTTGTATTTCTTGGGAGGAGAAGAATACTTACTTTTTTTGTTTTTTTTCCTATCAGAAATATATTTACTTTTCTTATTCTTTGCCCAAACCCTTGCAAATAAGCTTCTTGAAAATTCTCGCCCTGCTGCTGGGCTGTCGCATGCCTTTCTACACCCATCCCACCCCCAAAGGCAGATGAATCATTCGAATATCGGTAATAAAAATATTAATCTCCTAGTTCTGCACGCGGGTTCTTTTTAAAGGGCCCTTGAATACAGTTCTGTCTCCTTTCAGGCCTCTTGCCGATATGTAGGTATCGCAACAGCTGATGTCTTTATTGCTAAGGGTTTTGTTCACGGCTGCTTGGCAGTTTCCTTTCTGCCCACAAGATGGCCAGGCAAACCTTCAGCGCTCTGAAACGCGTTGCAGCATCGGCCGCTGGGAAGGGGAAGATCCAGCCAGCTGCTTCCACCACTCCAGGTTACAACCCCAGCGTTTAACCCGCTGTTAGAGCCTCTTCCCTAAGATGCAGTTTGGTTTATTTTCAGTCATTTTCAGAACGTTCAAGCTGAATTTTTTGTGGTGCACCTTGTAACTCACGTTGCTGTGGAGGGGTGTCGCTGCTTCAGTAACCACTTGAGACTGTTGCCCCAGCCAAGCTGAGAGCGTGACGGTATAGCCAGTGTGCTTTTTGGTTGCTGTCACCTTTCTTTTCTTTTTTTCAAAGGACCGCAATCTCCTCCTACCCCCTTAACATCCGTCCAAGAAAAAACTGGAACCAAGTATAACTGGGACCCATCTGTGTTCGAGAACGAGCTCCCGGTGAGGTGCCGGAATATCAGTGGCATTCTGTATAAAAACAGACTTGGCTCAGGTAACAACGCCCTCCTTGGGTGAGGAAGTGTGACGGCTCCTTCTTCACTCCGTGCACTCTTTTTTTAATCAGGCTACTTTAAGGGCCGGTCGTGAGGAATAAAAAGGCAGTTTCCTAGCCAGTCGAGTCCCTTTCGATATTATTGTTCTGTTCTGCTCTTTCTTCAGAGGCTTTTTAACTTTTTTCTTAAATCTGTGAAGATGCAGGCTGCTGTGCAGCGAGTCTCCCCGGTAATAGATTGACTCCTCTAACGTTCTTTTTGCCTCAGAAGTAGACCCGTGTTTCTACAAAGCTCTACAGAATCCCTGCTGGAATGGAAAATAGAGACCTTGTCTCCTGATGGGACTCCTTAGCTGCCTTAGCCCCTCCTCTTCGCTTTTATCTCTGTGGGAAAGCTGAAGAAGCAGCAGCAGAAATTGTCTGTCAGCAAGCCTGACTGCGCAGCACAGCGCTTGCTTCATGGTTAGAGGGTTTTCTTCACGACCAGAAGGATTAGAAATTTAAGTGCAAATTAAGGAAGGGCTAAAATTCGTGGTGTTTATCCAGGAAAGCCTTATCCTTCTTGTGGATGAGTAATTTTTTCTAGCCTTTTGATGCATTGGTGAGGCCCAAAGCTGGAGCTCTCTAAACATGCACAGTCATTGCCACAGCCAAGATAATAAATGGGCATGGTTATCCTAGAGTGATGAGAAGTAGCAGATGGGCATGTTTGGTGATTGCTACAGATTAACTGCTATTTTGTCCAGCAATTTCAGTATTTGCTTTTCTAGGAAAGTGGCAAAATGATTCTTAACCTTTACCAACAATTTCTTTCTTCTGTTTTGTTTCAGGAGGCCGTGGTAGGTGCATTAAGCAAGGGGACAACTGGTACAGCCCCACTGAATTTGAAGCTATGGCGGGACGAGCCAGCAGCAAAGACTGGAAGAGGAGCATCCGCTATGCCGGGAGGCCGCTGCAGTGCCTTATCCACGTAAGGTTAAGTTTGCCTCCTCCTTTCTGCCGGAAGGGGCGGGTGGGGTCTGGGCAGCGTCTGCCCCACGCTGCAGCCCAGCAGAGTTGTGTGTGGTGGTGCTGTGGGGCAACTCGGAAGCTACATTTTGATTTGGTTGAGAATCAGTGATGAGAGAGGCATTTTTCTCGATGTGTTTTCAAACGGCACAATACAAATCTTGCTTGTACTTGAAAAGGGGTTACAGTTTATGCAGGATGAAGTCCAGCCTCGAGCTGTATCGCAGAAATTGAGAAGTGAGCTCTCACCCATGGTACTGCAATTCAGTAACCTGATCTGCTTAATTCTGTTTGCCTGGCAAACATATTCTTCACTTGCACCGTCTGTTGAGCATGACTTTGGGCCCTTTACTTCCTGCCGTGTCCAGCGAGTCTCATGGAGAATTTGGCATTGCCATTAGGCTGGCAGTTGATTTCTGCTTGGGCAGAAACTTCATATAAAGTCTCAAATTCACATATCCGTGCCTTTTGGGTTGAAAATGGTTTGTTCTTCCTTCACTCTCCTGCTGTCCGCTCACCCTGTCACTATGATGCAGGGGAGCTGGCCTCTCTCCGACCGTATACGGTCCCTAGGAGGGAGTGGGTGCGTCTCGCTGGGAGCTGTCTGAATCTTTAAGCAGAGTACAGTCGTGCTGCCGGTGCTTTTGGTGACTCTAATGCTGAACTAGGAATCTTCTAATTTCAGGATGGGATTTTAAATCCTCACGCTGCCTCTTGCACTTGTGCTGCTTGCTGCGACGACATGACTCTGGTGAGTTGCAGGTTTTATGTCCGTTAGTTTAAAAACAATTAATCAGTCAAGCTGCCGCAGCCCTTTGCGAGCAGGTCCTGAGCGTCCTGGAAATGTTCGCAAGTGCGGTGGTTGCAGCGTGCTTTGTCCATGCTTCATAAAGAAAGCAGATGAGGAACTGCTGGCACTATTGCATAGCGGCCTAGTAAAACTGGATAATGGTTATTGCTTTTTTCTTCTTTTTTCTTTCTTTCTTTCTTCTTCCTTTTTTTCTTTTCTAAATAATGTATTTATGTAAAATGCCTATTGAGGATGTCAAAACGATTTGTGATTTTTGACTCAAATGCCACAATTTTTTGAGTTGGAAAAAATGTTTTTATAAGGAAGTAATGTCATACTCTCTGTTGGAGCTATACTTTCATATTAAACTGCTTGGGTTTTTTGGTTGGTTGGGTTTGGCTTTTTGTTTGTTTATTTCAAAAATTAGGTTAAAGTCCTGAAAGCAGAAGTCTTTAGCTTGACCTGCAGTAGTGTTTTGCATTTCTTTTCTGCTATGACCGGGATGATTTGCTTGTTTCCTAGACCTGAAACTAACTGCTTCCTCTCTTCTCCTCACTCTGTTCGGATTTCTTCCACCACCTTGGCCAGCAGTCAATTATTTGCCCAGTTCTGCTCCTTAAATAATAGTGGGAAGAGGCTGAATCTCTGCCTCTTCAGCTGGAGGGAGCTGAGCATAACTTTTTTTTTTTTTTCCCAGAGTTCTTTTGGTTCGGAAAAGTAGGAATTTTTTGGTCAATTGTTGCAAACCACACATCTTCCATGGGAATACGTGCTGCTTGACCTTAGCCGCGTCCCCAAAGAGGTGCCTCAGCTGATGCCTTTTCCTTTTTACTTATTATTTTTTATTGTGTTTTGCTTAGAGCGGCCCTGTACGACTCTTTGTACCATATAAAAGGCGGAAAAAAGAAAACGAAATGCCTGCAACTCCAGTGAAGAAGGATTGCCCCAAAAACATCACTCTGCTTCCTGCCACAGCTGCTACTACATGTAGGTTCTTTGGGAAAAATTGCTTCCCTTTTTCGATGAAGAATTGCCACACTAGATATTTTATGTCTATCAGTGGCCCCAAGTCGAGTAGGAAAAAGTCCAACTCTAGACCTCCAGGAGACTTGGTTTTAAGCATCTTAACGTCCTTTTGCAGTGAGCAGTAGGTTTCATGTTTTGTTCTGAGAGAGGTCTGGCTTATATTTCCCCCCTCTGCCTGCTCTCTCGGCCTGGCAGGGCAGGGGCAGTTGTGGAGCCCTGGCCGTGATCCGTAGTGGGTTTCGGGTAGGTTTTTCACAAATGACAACTGAGAAATTTCCTCCTGCTAAAATTAGGTTGAGGGGAAGGCTGGCCCTTCTCTGCTCTCCTGGAAAGCCCCATTCCATCCCTTGAGCTTGGTTTTTGTCCTTTAGAAGCTGGTGGGGGCTATGGAGTAAGATTTGTGCTATTTCTTGAAATTTCTTGAAATAGGTAGAAAAGTAGGCTCTAAGCAGCTGGAATGAAATCCACAGCCTGAAAGTCATTAATGAAAGAGGGAGAAGGTGACGCTTTCATCTGCAAATTCCTCTCTAGCGTTCAGGACACGCTTTGTTACTTACCGTTTTTGATTGTCAAACCATCTGTGTGAGAACAGAAATTAATTTGCAAGCTCATCCAGCTCACACGTTCCCAGTCACATCCATGTGTCCTCCTGCTCTCATCACACTAGCATCATCTGGATGGTAACGTTACAAAGTGAACTGAGGAGGAAGCAACAGAAATCCAAAAAAGAACAGCCAAAAGTAAGATTAGATTACCAGCAGCAGCAGGAAGAGAAATACGCAAGGATTCTATAGAGTTTTGGGGGGTTTTTTATCCCCCAAAGAGTTTAATCTGTATTGGTTCATTAATGTGCGGTGCTGTGAGGTTGCACATTTGCTCACGCTGGCATCGGGACAGAGGAGGAATGCTTGTTTTAGTAGTTGCCCCATATTTCACCAGGTATGACTCTGTAGCCTCGATGTCTTATAATTGAATTTATGTTTGTGAAAAGATTCTTCTGGCTGAGCAGCATGCCACAGAATCAGCCCGTTACCAAGTAATGGTGCCAGATTAATTAATCCCATTTAAAAAGGGGTTTAAATTTTTTGGAGCTACTCAGGTATATTCATCCAAAAGGATTTTGTGACTTGTTCCTTGCATTAGCCAAGCATATTATATCGCTCCGTGTAGACAGACCGCTAAAATTGCCCAGCTAACCAAACTGTCATAGAATTAGTTGTAATCCACGGGGTTTTTTTTATGTCGCTTTAAGTAGTAAGACTGCTGAAGTTGTAATAAAACAGGATCAGCAAGAAGCTGGTGGGCTTTGTGGCCCCGCTGGATCTTTCCAGTAGGTGTTAAGTTTTTGCTCATACAGTAATTGAAGAGGTGGTGATTTGGGAGGCAGCATGTTGTAAGTGAAAATTCTGGCCTCGTACACCCAGCGAATAAACAGAGGCCTGCAGGAGGCCGGCAGCGCCTTCAGAAGCCAAGTGGGGCTTTTATTCCCTTTTCCAATTGCATTGGTCGTGGGTGTGATCCAAACTTGGGTTATCACAGGCCATTTACTGCTCTGTGAGTTCTCTGACTTTGGATGATTGAGAACAGGGGTATCAACAGCTGAACAACGGAGGCCGCCGCGCTGAATGTTAATTATGAAAGTACTTCTAATATTTCCAGTCACCGTGACTCCTTCTGGACAGATCACTACCTCCGGCGCTCTGACGTTTGACCGTGCATCGACAGTGGAAGCCACAGCGATTATCTCGGAAAGTCCGTCCCAGGGTGATGTTTTCACTGGAGCCACAGGTAAGAGTCAGGTGTACGTCTGCTGGGTGTCCGTGGGAAGGAGAAAAAAGGGTTTGGATGCCCGCTGCTATAAGAAGAAGCATTTTGAGTGCTGCCCGAAGGATTTCTTTCTCAAGAGCTTACGGAGAGACTATACATAACCCGCCGTCCTTCCTTTGAAATGATTTCAGCAGCTTGAAATCTTACCAGTTGCACAAAAGAAGTTAAAAGTTTTGTCCAGATGTTGCAGCTGCTAATGTACCCCTCTGCTGATTTCTAGGGTTTTACGGTCATCTCTCTCAATTTTTTCACTCCTCCTTCGTCCTAAAACACTACCAAAAAAAGAAAACTAGCTGAGTGTTGAAACTAAGTGACAAAATGCTGAATAAATGCTGAAAAATGCCAGAATAAATTAAACAAAATATAAATGCATGCCATATATTTCAGTCCTTTCTGTTTGATTCGTACACGGGGTTGTGAGCTCTGCCGAGGGAACGATCCTGCTCCGAGAACCACCGTTTGGAGTCCTGCGATTATTGTAAACACATAGGTGTGCGGGAGGGAAGCCAGCGGTAACCTTAAAAGTGAAAGCAGGGAGAGATGAAATCAGTACAAACTTGCTTTGCCTGCTGACTGTGTGAAATCGTGCTGCTGGTTCTCATTTCCAACCCCGGGAATTACCGTAGAGCGTAGGAACTTGTATAAAATGTAAAAAAAAAAAAAATACGGGTGAAAGCATAAGAAATGCCTGGAAGCTGTGTTACGCAGCGATTCCTGATGCCGTTGTTCTTCTGCAGTTCAAGATACCAACGTCCAGCAGCCTTGCCGGGTCACTCACCCAGAGCCTCACTATCCCAGTTACCAGGACAACTGTCAGATTTCACCTTTTCCCGAAGCCGCACTGCCAACATCTCACCCCAAGATCGGTATGTTTTATGTCCGTCACGCGAGACGCAGTTAGCGGGGCTTCAATTTACTCTCTAATCTTCTTTCTCAGCAAAGGTAAAGCTTGAGGCAGAAAAATAAACTTTGCTCTGTTCTGCTTACGAGTTTTGCGGTTATTAAGGTTTGGACAAGCAGATTTTCCACTCGGTGGAAAGTTTTTCACTCCGTTGTTGAGAACTTTGACTTGTTGGTTTCTGCCAGAGGAGGCTGTTGTGATCCTGCTTCCGGAATCATCTCGCAGTCCCCCGCCTTTCCCAAGGCTTTTGCTTCAAGGCTTTTGTCACCACTTGGGCACTGTGGCTAAACATTTATTGAGGTTTTGACCTCAGGAGACCACCCCCTTTAAAATTATGTCACAGAAGCTTTTTTGAAAATTCCCGCATCTCTTTATCAGTCCACTGATCCGTGCCGAAGGCAGTTTTGGGCAGGTTTGGTGTGCCGCTCTCACGTCCAGTGTCAGTTTTCCATCCCTTACCACTGACGTTTGTGCTGGGATGATGGGTGCTGGTTAACAAGTGCCAGCAAGAGCCTGCCCTGCGGTGGTCACGTAGACTCTGGAGTGGAAAAAAAGAAAAGACGGTATGAAAAATGACGAATGCAAATCAGCCCGTTAGTGTTTGATGGGACGGGTTAGCCCGATTATCAAATATCTCCTCGAATGTCATTGTATTACGTAAACTGTAGAGCTGACTGATAAATCAAGTGAACCACAGTGCTCGTACTGAGAGAAAGTGGAAGTGTTGAAGAAACTGGAATTGCAACCTTGAAGTGTTGTTCTTGCTTTGCGTGTTTTTATGGAGCCTGGGCAAGAGATGCAGCAGGGGATGGTCTGCCACTGGCTGGCTGAGGGCTTGGGTGATTTATGGGCCTTGTACTTCTCTAATTCCTGTGATTCTGTGAAGTTACTCTGATGCTGCTCTCGCTGACGCAGCGGAGCTGTAAGACATAAGACAGGCAGGTTGTGATCCCTCTTACTGTTCTCTCAGGCACCAAGAAAAGATCATGTAAACGTGGTATTCCTTTGTGCAGTCTGAAGTCTTTCTTTTCCAACACCTGTGTTCTCCCTTCTCTAGGACCTTTTATTTGCTTATTTGGAGCAGCACAGTGCATTCCTGCTCTGTCCAGAATGAAATCTTGTTGGTTTTAAGTCTTAGTCAGATCTTGATGTTACTAATTAAACATTGATTTTTTTTTTTTTTGCTGGTGAATACTTTCTGTTGACTGATAGACCTATGCCAAAACGAGGAATCAGAAGTAATTCCTGTTAGATAAGTTATCAAATGCCATACTGGGCTAGATATTGTGCTGGAAATGTAGCAGCGGGAAAGGCTCTTCTGCAAACAGCTACTGATAAAAGACCGGTTTATCTCTTACTTGTATCTAAGTGCAAATAGTTCTATGCCAGGCATGTGCAAATTGATTGAAATTACTATTTTAATTAAGGGCCATTGAGCATAAAACGTCCGCTTACCTGTATGGTGAACTTGGGATGCTGTCGGTCAGAAGAGGTCGCATGCCTAACGCACAGCGACCTGCAGTTCGCTTTCCAAATGCGGGCTGGGTCCTTTCAGCTTTTGCTGCTTGCGTGAAAAACGACCAGGTACGCCTTGAAAAGGGTTACGGTGTTCATACACCTAAATTAGGTGCTGTCTTGGAAGATACTCGGTGTTCAGTGCAGCCTTGTAAGAAGTCTTGTTTGTCCGCAGATGCTTTACTAAGGCGAGGTTCGCTGTGAGCGGAACTGCTGGAATTGCAGCCCGGTGCAGGACGGCGCGTTGGCCTCTTGCTGTTCAGGACAGAGTTTACAGCTGAATTTTAAGTACCGTTTGAAGCGTAGTCAAGATTTTTTTGTGAATGGGGGTGTCTGTTGTTCTGTTTTTAACCAGGTTGTGCAGTTTGCTGTTCTGTGTCCCTGTCCTTCAGTGAGAGGGGTTTGAGGCTTGTTTCTGCCTTTCTTTTTGGAGCCGCCTTAGACAGACCAGGGTGCCAGTACCTGTAATGGCATCCCAAACAGATTGCGGTGGGAGACTGATGATAAAGTACATGAGAATAAAGCGCCTTTCAGACTCTTCAGCCTCTACGTTTTGTTCAAGAACTGCCCGCTTAGTAAATTTCTTAGCTCTGGTTTCCCGGCAAAGCGTCTGGCTCCAGTCACGGCCCATTTTAATGAAACCAGTGGTCAGTACCCAGCAGCGGCAGCTGTGCTGCCTGCGGGGCGCCCCCTTGTAACGCTGCAGAGGCTCAAGGACGTTGTCAGCGCCTTATCTTGGGTCGCACCGGCGGGAGCTGGGAGACAAGCTGCCTGGCTCAGAGTAACGCCTCTAAAAGCAAAGCGGACACTGGCAGGGTGCAAACAGGATTTAAACGGCTCAGCGCTTCTCAAGTTATATTCCTGGCTGTGTTCAACGTTTCTCTGAGGGCCATAGCATCCGTCAGTTGGCATGGTCCTGCGTTTTTTATATGAACGTGTCACTCATGATTTAAAAATCAAGGAAGCTAATTGGCTTTTGGTGGCTGGAATACTAACAGCTCTTCCCTTGACAACGCAGAACTACCCAGGAAGGAATGTGGTTTCTCAGCTTGCAGTACTTATTGCTTTTTCTGTGTGCTGAATCGTTCTGAAACTCCTGCCTAAAGATGGGAGGAAAAATCCTGAAATGGACTCTTCGTAGATTTTGGGGTAATAAGACTGCACAGCCCCAAAGTCGGCGGTGCCCTCTTTTTTTCTAGTAAATAATTTAGTGAGGAATTGAGAGGTCAGCTGTTGGTAGATGTAAATGTCTTGGACTTAATTTTATGGCAGATGGCGAGTATTTATCGCTAGAGTTAGAGACAAATTTTGGAAAAGTAAGGCCAGTAAAGCCCGATAACATTTGTTCCTGGAAACGTTGCCTGAGGTGAGCTTACACTGTGCATTGTTGGGTTCCTGGATCTAGATTTAATTTCCTCACGCCGTGGTCTCCCAGTGTATATGCAAACCTAGCGCTGTGAAAAGTAGATGTTTTAGTGACACAATAACCGCTGGGTTTTTGAAACGTTTGCAAAGGTGCGGCTAAGACAGACGTTGGTTTCCTAGGGCTTTAATTTTCTAACGCAGGCTTTGGGAAAGGGAGGACTGCCGAGCCCCAATAATCGAGGGGGCTGGAGGTAAGCTCATGGGAAGTATGACTGGGTTACCAGGACAGGAGCTCAGCTTCCTTCTGGTGGCTTCCTACAATCTGTGGTTACTGTTAAGGTTATGGTTAGGATATGAAAAAGTAAAGGCTGCAACACCTCAATAAATGTTTGGTTTGGGGTTTTTTTTTTTCTTCTTTTAATGTCCCTTGGAGTATCTTGAGAAATATTGCGGGGCTTCTGTGCTTTTGTATTTAGTGTCATACCTGTGGCATTCTACTTCATACAAGGGTGAAGAGTCGTAGTAAGGATTCTGGAGGAAAGGGCCATAGACAAGAAATTTCCTTCTTTAAAACTGTCCAATGTAAAGCAAGTCTCAGGAGCTGTTGGTGTCTGAAGCTAAAACTTCCAGCTAGACTGTATGCGTTCACTCTCACCTTCGGGATTGGGCAAGGAGAGGTTTCCGAGCTGCAATGAGCGCTGCTGTTCAGAATACCCAGGATATTTGAAACAGATACATAGAGCTGCGAACAGCTTTTAGTAACTTTTTGCGTGTTTCAGTGTGGTATGTGTGTTTTTATGCCCATAGTTTGTTTTATGGGTAGGATGCAGGATGAAGGGGTCCAAAGAAGGTACAATTGTTGAGGGTTTTTTCAAAGGGCTTCCCAGCTGGTGGTTTTGGAAGGGGCATGTTTGTAATACATGTAATTTTGAGGTAATGATAACTGTCTTGTTTTTATCCCCGTCTTGGGCCAGGGTTATGGTTAAGATCAGAACTCAGGAAGCGTAGGGGAGTGTGGTGTGGATCGGTGCCTCCTTTTTGTAGTGTCGCAACCTGAGAATTGACATCTGTATGGTGACATCAGGATATTTCAGGAAACTTGACCTTTTGGTCACTGAATGACTTATTATCACCTGACTTAGTGATAGTTAAGGGAAACATTAGGTGGAACATTGTGATGATAGGGGCGGAGGAGTCCCTGGGAATGCTGCTTTCACCGCTTAATTGTGCTTCCCTGCAGCAGCGCTGGACGGTGGGAGTTCCTTCCCCGAGTAACCAGGATTGGGAGCACGGGTTCTTCTGTCCTCTGGGCTTGAGAGTGCCCCGAGGGCTTGTTCTGCACAGAGCCAGTCTGTGCACTTTGGGTCACAGAAGGCAGGTCTGTGTAGCAAAAACTTAGCCGGATTGGACCTTTTTGCAGACCATATTTTTTAAAAAAGCAGCCAAAACCGCAACAACAACAACAAACCCCATCCCCACACACACTTTATAGAAATGAAATGCCCGAATTCTAAATATTTTCTTTTTCTTTCTTTATATTCAGTGTTAACCTCTCTCCCTGCCCTGGCGGTGCCCCCCACGACCCCTACCAAAGCCATATCTCCTTCGGTGGTGAATGGGCTGGAAGTGACGGAGCAGCGGAGCTGGCTGTACTTGGAGGAGATGGTCAATTCGTTGCTCAACACCGCCCAGCAGCTGAAGACGCTCATTGAGCAGGCCAAACAGGCCAGCTCCTCCTTCCGCGAGGCTGCCGTCACGCAAGCGAAAATTCAAGCTGACGTGGAGAGGAAAGAGGTAATCATGCCAGGGGAGGGGAGAAGGTTCAGCCAAGGGCATCTTTTTGGCTGAGTGATGAACAGAGTAATACCTCACTGCTTGCCACTGGCTGTAACAGTGGTAGCCCTTAAAAATTGTTTCTCAGTGTCTTGAGAGCAGTGTTACCGAGAGAAATCTTTCCGAGTTATTCCTATCACGGGGAAAGGAGTAGAGTGCTCTGGGATTCCGCGAGCTGTGGGCAGCAGGCTAGTAATGCAAACTCTTTGGTGTTGGGAGTCCTGCGCGGTCCCATCAGCCATCCTTAAATTTATGAGACGTGGGCACTGAATGCTGGTGTAGGAAAGACGGTGAGTGTTCAGCCGTGCGGTGGCTGCTCTCTGTATGCCAGGTGAGCGGGGCTGTCGGAAAGGCTTTCGATGGCCCCAAGAGGCAGGGGGACACAAAGCGCAGCAAGCTGTGGGGTTTGTGGGGAAGATAAGCAGTAAAATTCAGCGGTGTCTTGCTGAGCATTGTGCAAGCGAAGCTGATCTCGCGCGAGTCCTGCGGTGAGACCGCGAGGCCGGCTGGCATTGCAGGAGTATTGGCTCGTACCCAGCGGCCCTTCTCTCCTCTGTAGGGGATTAGCTACGAGGACTGCCCTGCTCTCCCTGCTTTTCTTCTCTTTAATTGATGCATGGTAGGAACCCTGGATTCTTAACACCAGCTCATGCATGCACCCCCAATCTGGCTCCATGCGCTGCTGAATGCGTTCCCCTTCTCCCCCAGATCCACAGCTGCTGGCGTGGACTTGAGGGAGAGAGGTGGGGGGCAACGTACTGGGAAACCGGTGTCATTGTCGGTGGCCGATGAACTCCCTTCCTCCACCCCACCCCACCCGCTGTTCCCATCGGCGTTATTGCTAACGTCAGCTTTCCACTGAATTCATAGGCACGAGTGTGCAGCAAGAGACCGTGAAGAAATGTGTGTGGGAAGACTTTGCTGAGAACTGAGAACCCCTAGGACAGTCCTTGCAGCGTCTTTGATATTCTTTGCCACGTTGTCTCTGCTAAACTCTTCTGTACGCTGCATCCTTGATGTGCAGGTGTGTGATACGTTGAGAGTCTAATTCTTCCCTGCCTTCTGCCTGGGCAGAATGGGTATTCGTGCTGCTGGCCAGGTTTGGGCCGTCTGCTGCTAAAAAGCTGCGTAGAGCGTGGGATACCGAAAAATTGGAAGCTTTGACACAGTTAGAGATGAACGTCTGACTTTGTTTAACTTTGCTCTTTTTCCAGTTCATGTGCTGTCTTCCCGTCTGTTTATCCTTACAGATATATCTTATCCTTCTGGAACAGTTGTTCAGAGTCCATTCCCCTCACCCTCTGATCCAAACCCAGCTCACTTCCGTGTACTTCTACTTTTTTCTTGCCCCGGGAATGGGAGTTAAAATCACTCCCGTGTGTTGATGAAAGGGCTGACTTTACAAGGCAAGGATGGGCAGGCGTTTGTTTCCAGAGGAAGTCCCTTTCCCAGTAACTATCGACCACCCAGTTATACAACTGTGTGCCTTGCCGTTCTTACTGCGTAACGGGTACCTCAGCAGTTTTGTATTTTGATAAAAACATTTGCTCCTGGTGGTGTTTTTTTAATATCCAAATAACAATTCTCAAGCTTGCGGCTGTGCGCTAGCTTCTGGAGCCATCTGGGCAATATTGCAAGTAGCTATTTCTGAACTCCTTCTAGTGGATTCCATATCTGGAAAAAACTCCGGGTTTCTGGGTGCAGGGCTGGCATTGGAAGTAATTACAATAAATGTCAAATAATTGGCTGTCTGCTTTTGCGTTGGTCAAAGGTGTTTTTCTGATTTCCTGAACGTCTCCCTGATTTGTAACGCAAGTCTCTCTGCTACCCTGAGCGCGTGTGCGGTCAAACTGCTTTTTTTGACAGTGAGGGTGTATGAGAGGGAGAAAGAGGTGTCTTCCTACCTCGGGGGTGGTTTATTTTTGCTGGACCGATTTAATACAAAGGAAATAGGTGCTTTATCGCCACTTTGTGTTTGTTACGCTGACAGAACTTCCAAGGGCTAGCAAACGGGGGGAATCTTCTCGCCACCTCCTCCGATTGTGAGCGGAGACGGTGAACACAGCAGTGTGGGTGCTCCTCTGTAGGAGGGCCAGCAGTTTGCAGAATTTCCGTGCAGCCGTATGTCCCTAGGTATTTAGAAGTGAAAGATTGTGACGTTGTATCAGAGCCGCAGAGCGAAAGCACAACAGACTGAATTGTAATAGAGCTGGAGACTGGGCTCGTCCTGGAAGAGTGCCTTCATACACAGCAGGATTAAAGAAGTCCGTTAGGAGCAGGCTGGTTCCCCGCTGGCTACACAAACTCCAATGCCCTGGCTGTAAATAACGCGTATCTTTAGTTTCCATGGCGGTGCAGAGCTGTTCCCCCAGTTCAGTGTCCCGGCTCTTGAGGTTGTTGAGTTCAAGCACTTTTGATCTGGTAACTGTCCGTATCCTTGACCGTATCCCTCTGTCATCCCTGCGGAAGAAGGAGATGGCCTCTGCCTTCCGACGGAGGAGCAGGACAGAGCGCTTGGGACAGCACCGGCTTTGCCGGCCCCTCGGGGGAAGTCCGCAGTGGCCCCAAGGTTAGGCAGAGTAGGGAAGAAGCAGCAAGAACAGCAAACGCGTAGGAAAACTTACTTGTGTGCTAGTTCTGTTTCAGTCTTCCTAGAGAGCAATAAATTAAGCATTAAGATTTTTTAATCACAGCTTATACGCTTTGTTGTATATTGCAAATCATTTACTATATTGTGTTTCACTTATTATACTTATTATTTAATGAGCTTTGGAGTTCATTAAATATCACAAAGGAGGCAGTCTGCTGCCATATAGCAGCAGTTGGGTTGACTTGGCTTTGAACACCAGAAGTTGTGCTCTATACTGAGCAGCGGCGAGCGCCTGTGGGGCTTGCAGAGCTCTGCACGGTGACCGGCAGGCTTTTGCTCCCAGTTCTCTTTGGGCAGGGGAGGCGTTCGTGCTGCCTGTACGCTTACGTTCTGATCAGTGAAGGCAAAGAGCGGACATCACTGTTTCATTCTGGTCACGCTTGCTAATGATATTATCCAGGACTATCAAAGGAGCCTTACGGCTGCATTATTCCCCTCGTTTATATCGTTTTGAAGGTGGAAATGTCAGCATCAGAGAGGAGCTCCAGCAGGAAGGGGATCTGCTAAACGTAGCAAGGGAAAACCGTGAAAAATTGTAAGTGCAGCATAAATTAGAAGCATCTACAGTCACGTTTCTTCCTTAAGACGGCATGTCTAATCTGAATGGTGCGGGAGGATTGGATCCCTCGTTGCAGCGCCAAGCACATGAAGATACCTAGATACAGAGTCCTCCAAGGCAACGAAGCGCTGAGCGTTTAGGCGTCAGGCTGCACGGCAGTGGGATATAAATGCCTGTCTTCGTAGGCAATTATAGAAAATACAGAAAAAGGCCCTTGCCTTCCACTCTTCTCTCACGTCTGACGTGAGTTTTTCTTTCACTCTGCCTGCCTGCTGCACGATTCCAGCCATATGACGCCCTGCGTCAGGGTCTGGTGACGTCCTTTGCTGTTCTGAAGAACCCGTAGGTCAGATTCCAAGTGCTGGAGCTAAAGGCTTCACCGACAGAGTTCTTCTTGCGCATAATTCTGTAATTTGGAAGTCCTTGCATGCGCTCTGTTGCCGTCTTTGTCCTTTTTAATTTCTGTCAATTTGTTTAAGGACCGTGGTTTGCTGGGCAAATTTCAAGACTGAGGATCTCTTTCAAATTTTGTTTCCATCTTTGCCACAAGTTATTTAGGTGCCCTGGGTAAGTCCTTGGCCTCTCTGGGCCTCACAGCCTGCTCTTCAGAACAAGGGTAACGCTTCCCTCGCAGGGGGCTTGCATACCAGTTTGCAAAGTGGTAGGATCTCTGGGTAAAAAAGCCTCAACCTCGTAAGTCCTAGCAATAAGGACAATTTGTAAACCCGAAATCTACAATTCCCGCATTTATGAAAATACCTCTTTTGCAATAATTTGAAACCAAATTGTTCTAGAGCCTAAGAAAGTGGTTAAAGATACCTTTCCTGTTGTGAATGCTGCTGCAGTATCTCATGTGCCTGCTGCTGAGGAGAACTCCGTAAGTAACAAGCGGAGCCCTCCCAGGGTGAGTTCTGGACGTGAAGCTGACTGCTGAGAACCACTGATGGCCTTAAGCCCTGTGCCTTCTGTGTGTAAACCAGGGGCGCCCACGCAGCTGGCGCTGAGCCTGCGTACGGCTTTGTGTCGGCAGACACCAAATGCAAGTTGCATTTGCGTTGCCTAGAAGTCTCGGGGAAGGACTTTCTGGAAGAAAAGCAAACCATAAACTCCCCGCTCGGTCTTTGTATTAACTTCTAAAATGCATCACGCTTATTGCAAAATGCGAAAGTATCGCAATATTTGTAAGCTTTGAGTGGCGGCATTTTGCGGGGGATTCGTTAAATACGACTGCTCTGTCAGAACTTCACGCAGCTGTTCCGAGAAAGTTCTCCCCTGCCCTTATGGACTGGCTCGCGACTGAGCGAGTCTGATCCTTTGGTTGCTATCTGAATGCGGGGTTTACCGCGTTTTTTGATTTAGGGAAAAACATTTTGGAAGAGAGTGAGTGGGGCAGCAAAGGCTCAGCGTCTCGTACGAGAGAGATTTGACAGCTCGCAGGTCTGGCCCGAAAGGGACGGATTACAGACTGTACTTGCACAGAGGCCGTCTGCTTTGGCAACGTAATTTTTTTGAGTGTGCGTTAAGCCATCGTTTGTATCAGATAAACTTTAGGAGGGGGAGAACTCACCAAATTCTGTGCCAGAAGACATTGTTGGAAGGTAATAAAGATATTCAGGAAATGCGTTTAACCGTTTTTCTGTATAAATTTAAAAGAATCGGTGTCAAAATCTGACAAGTGTTTTAATTGACATAGCCCTCTTGTAATGCAGTGATGCCTTCGGAGACCAGCCCATTTGAAAACAAGGTGGAAGATTAAATCAGCTAACAGCTGGACCATCTGAATTCTTTTTTAGAAAGATTAAAACAGTTCAGGGCTAGAGAGTACGAAATTAACCTAAAAAGGGTTGGGCATTTAAGAGATGTAGCTCTAGTAAGCAAATAATGGTTTGTGTACTCCAAAGCAGCAGTGAAAACGGCTGGGAATTGGAGGTTATCGGTTTTCTGGAGCCGGTTTTGTGAGAGATCTGGATGCGTCTGGCTCGATCCTCTCTCTTGCCACGCCTTTTCCTTCTCCATAGTTTCTGAACGGCTCGGATGGCTGTGCGGAGCCAGAGGACTCGCTATGCGGGCAGAGAAAAGGGAGACAGAAGGGGGTGAGACGTGTGGGTTCCGTCCACAGGGCTCAGGGCCGAGAGCCAAGGTGGAGGAGCTGCTGGGGCTCAGACAGAGGTGGCTGGACCCCTTCTCGATGTCTTTCTCGGTGGGAATCTCCCTGGAGAGCAGGATCAGCCACGCTTGTAGAGGACAGAGTCTGGTGGTGGGAAGGGTTTTCATTCTGGAGCTGCGGCCCTTGCGCAGAACTGGAATTCAGCGTGTTCGGCCCCCGCACTGCCTCTGCGTGGGCTGTTGCAGAGGGGACGGTGCTAGCTGGGACTGTGTGCGCAAAGGTTTTCTCGCCAGGTGGAAATGCCAGCTCGCCGCGTGCTTTGGTATCTGCGTTTCCACTTTCTTCACTAAAAAGAAGTTTAGAAACATTACGCAGTTTTCCTAGGCCAGTACTCTTAACATGGGGCATTTCTCTTTCGCTTACCAGTGGAAAACTCATTTTAACCTTTCCCGAAGAATCCACAGCTTCCCGCCAGCCCGGTTCTCCGCCTGTCTGCAGGCTGGCAGAGGGCAGAGGCTGCGGCACGAAGTGTGGACTCCGCATCTCCAAATTTGGTTTTCAAAATAGTAATTTTGAAATTTCCATACACGCGACGCGCACTTCGCCTACGCAGAACTGCGTCGGGGATGCTGTGCGTGCGTCTAATTACTCTGCTCTTGCCTGTTTGTCAAGTAACGGCAGAAGCCAGTCGCAGCCCTTGCAGCGTACAGCAAGGGGGCTCCCTGCCGCCGCCTCCATCTCCCTGGAGTTTTTCAATTTTAATTTGTGTCATGGTAATATAAAGGTTTTGAAGGTTGTGATTTCACAGGAGAATAAATGCTGTGATGTCAGGTCATAGAGACACTTGTAAATTAAGCCTTTAATCTCCTTACATGTTGGGTCATAGTCACTCCTGGATAAACCTGCTTTGCCTGAAGGTGGGGGTTCGGGTTTCTTCTTACTTTTTAACTGCTCCCAATCAATTCGAGTCAGGGTTAGCACATAATCAAATCGGGATCGATTTTGAAGTCCTTTGGCTTCGGGCTCCTGTCTCGCAGCAGTGTTGGCTGCTGAGCACGGCAAGGCCATAGGTGGTTGCCTGGTTGGGCCTGGACTGGTTTGGGGTGGATCTGCAACGCAGCCGAAGCGTGCTTTAAACGGCACCGCCGAGGGCTGCTTAAGTCAAAACCCGTTTGAAGGCCCTTTTATGCTTTTATTAAAAGGAGGAGTAATGGTGGCGGTTGATGCTGTTTCTCAAGCCTTGTGTGTGTTAATTTTGTCTGGTTTTTTCCCCTAATCCATTCTGTTGGGCTGCGCCATCCCTTCAGACTCTTTTGCCTGTTAGTGGATTAGGATCACTGGGCTTGACCCAAAATTTGGCCCAAGAAGATGGCGCTCGGTCCCATTACCTTGCCATTTTCCTCGTGTTTCCTTTGCTAACTTCTTGGCTTCTCGTGTGAGGGGCTGCAGTTCCCCTGTGGCAACTGAGCCGCCGGCTGGGAGGAGCGCTTGGCTGGCCGGAGTGGGGAGAGTGGGTTTGAGTCAGTGCTGGACTTAGCGGGCGGTTTTGTCGCCTCAGGCCGTTTTCTCACAGGCTTCATCAGTCTCCGCCCAAGGGCGCAGTGTCCCTCTCGTAGACGGGAGGAGCGAGGTTCCCCTCGGCCCTCTTGCAACTGCGGTTTTGGGCTTGCAGAAGCAAGCTGAGCGTCAGGACCCTCGGTACAGAGCACCCTTTTCAGCCCCTCACCTCGTACGCTGGCTGTGAAATGACAAGCCTGCTGTATTTTTCCTTGCAGCAATATCAGAACCAGTTATTTCAACAAACAGAAGATGTGGACGGGAAAACAGAAATCATCATCAAGGTAAGCTGGGGATGTCTCATGTTTTATGAAGTCTTTTGTTCTTTGTCTTGTTGCATTTAAAGATGCAGAGGTTTTTGTCATTGCTACGGAAATCATGGATTCTGTGTCTGGCCTTGCCTTCTGGCAGAGCTCTGAGCTCCCTAGCGGGACTGGTGCTCTGTTGGAGCAGAGTGTGTCCCCTTTCCCAAGCCTTCCAGGTTGTCACAGTGCTTTATCGGCATCTGGCCAGGTTAGTCAGTCTCACTCGCCTCAGTAACGGTACTGCCGCTCTAACGGACGGCTGTCACCGAGGCGGGACAGGAGGGAGACTCTTCCTTTTTGTCCTGCGAGCTCGTTTTCAGAACTGCGCGGTTCCCTCTGGCTTTCGGAATGGGCGTATGGGTTGGGTCAGTTCAGGACCCGTGATTCAGCCCTTACAGCTGTACGTGTTATTTTCTAAGATCTCCAGGTACAAGTGCACACACTGTTCATTGTCAGCATTTTCCAATGCTGTACAGGTTATGAACAGCCTCCATCAAGTATCCCTTTGGGACAGGCTTTGCAAGTCCCAAAGAGCAGCTTTGAGCCCCTTTTTGGCGGCCTGAATCCCCGGCCGTACGTCAGGAATACAAACGTAGTGCAGTCACACCAGCTGTTAACTGTGGGTACGTTGGTAAGGTGTGAGCAGATGGTGTGATGATCGCGGTGTTAATCAGGGCGCTGATTGTTAGCTTGGTCGGGCTCAAAAGAGAGAAGGAGCTGGTGGAACTAAAGACGCCGGTGCTACTTTCACAGCCGAGAAACGCTTCCCGTCGCGGCCTCGCGCCGCCGCTCTGACGTGCTAATGATTTGTCAGTAATTTAATGAGTTGGAAACGGAATGCTCTGTGAAGTGCTTATTTTTGTGGTAGTTCAATGATATTCCCACCTAAATATACAGGTTATGTTAATTGATGTCACTGAATCAAGATTAAAGCGATAGACACAAAAACATCCTTTAAAAACCAGGTGTGATTTTTCATCCGTGTATCCTATCTCGCCTTACTTCTAGGTTTAAGTCCTTGCCCCTGTTACAGCCTTCTTAATTTTACTCCTCTCCTCTTTCCCTGTTGGGACACTGCTGATGTAGCCGTGCTGCTGACGGGCAAGGGAACAAGCCTGCTCAGCCCATCGGGGCAGATCCCTTTCTCCTCTCAAAATCCAGAGAAAGATTAAACTGAAGGGTCCCATCCTGATGCCTGCTCTTGTCCTTCCTCACCCCCTCTCTCAGACATACGCAGGATTATGAACCAACCCAAGCAAATCCGCCCTTAAAGCTTTGAATTTGCGATAAACTCGGAGCTTGGGTATCGCTGGCCCGTGCGCGGCCCTGGGTCAGGGCTGACTCCCGCTGAAGCCTGCAGAACCCGGCTGTGGCTGGTGGGATGCACGGCCTGCGTGGAGGGGGGCATCGCTGCGGCACCGTGGGCAGACTTCCACGGCCACTCAGTATCTCACCCACGTCTTGAAGGGCTTCTGGCCCACCAGAAAGGAAAACCGAGATGCATTTCGTTTTCCAAAGTGATCCCTGCTAACACGGCGAGGAGAGTGGGTCTCTGAAAGTGTTTCCAGAAGCCACTGGGCCTGTTTGTTTTGTGTTCGTGTGTTGAGGATATATTGGGAAATATTGGGAAATACTGGGAAACGGGGCCTTTACCACTGCTCCTGCATCGCATCATATTACAGCACCTGTATTACGCTTCGGTGATCTCCCTGTTGCTGTTCTCTCTGACGTGGTCACTTTGCTGTCCGTTTTCACAGCAGTCCTGCGTCAACTGCGGTCGTGAGGCAACGAACGAGTGCACAGGATGCCATAAAGTCAACTACTGCTCCACGTTCTGCCAGCGGAAGGTACAAGCTTGTTTGTGAGTTGCAGATGCAGTTGTCTAGAGGGGGCTGTGCGACCCTGGGGAGAGCCAGACAGGTGGGCGTAAGCACGGCGAGAGGAGCGGGCAGCAGAACGTGCGGTGTGGTACGGGCAGCGGAGCACCAGCCTTGCGCGGGTCAGCAGCCCCGGCATCCCAAACCCGCCCTGCCCGCTCGGCCTCTGGGCGAGACTGCAGTGACGGGGCAGGTCTGCGGGTCCGGGTCTGGATCGGGTGGGCAGGGAAGGTCCCGAGCTTTGCACACACCTTCGCAAAGGTGATCTAAAAATCCGAGTGATGCCAGAAGCGAGGGCGCGGACACCTCACTGCCTGAGCTGCGGGGACCAGGGAGCCGGGAGCGCTTTCACAGCCCTTCCCTGCCGCTTCCCCGTAAGCTGAACGCTCTGCAGAACCTGTGCTCCCGCCCTGCCTCTGAGGACATTGTTCTCTTACTGTTGACGTTGTTTGTGGTGCTACAGATGACACAGCGGGACAACCGTAAGATTTTGATCGTGGGGGGTGGAAACAGGTATGAGGCAGTACGGTGGAGGAAGCTGCTGTGCTTCGTTTCGCGCAGGTTCCTCACAAAGACCCTTGGCACCCTGCTCTAGAGGAAAGGATCCTTCAGTTTGGCCGGGGCTCCAGCTCTGCAGGCTGTGCAAGTTCAGTCTTCATCAGCTGAGGCCAGGTGTACGGAGTAGCTGAAGAATTTTGATTGTGTCCTTTTGCCTGTAACGAAGCGTAACGGTGGCCACGTTCCCTGTCTGCACAGCAGAAAACTTAAAAATTCCAAAGAATGGACAAACGCTGCTTGCAGAAAACTCAGACAGTTCTGCCGCCTCCCCGGTGCTGGGAGCTGGCGCTCTGCACGGAGTGTGAGGTGCTCGTCAGGAACCGAAGCCTTGAGCTTCCCCGTGTTTGTGATCAGTGCTGTGCGACCTCGGAGCTGAGCGAGGTGGAGGGGTATTTTGTTAGTTCAGACGAGGGGTTAACGTCGGTCAGTCTTGGGAGGAGTTGTATTCCCCTCCCTTGCCTTACAGAACGACGGCCCCTTGCGTGGCGCCGTCCTTCGGCAGTGCCAGGCTGTAAGTCCAGGTTCTGACTCTGCTTTTGTAGAATTTTCCATGACCTAACTGACATTGATGTCCTCGATTGGTTTTCGGGTTGAGAAGCCAACGTTCTGCTTAGTTTGCGTCCTCCTCTAGCACTGACCCAGCGCGTGGTTCCTTTCCTGTCCGTCGGTAGCCTCGTTTGGCCGAGCACTAGAGACCTGCCGTAGCCCGTCTGTGCTGGAGAAAGCGCGGCTCAAACAGGGCTTCTCTTCATGGCCTTTCCCTCTGCTCTCCCCTCGCAGGACTGGAAGGACCACCAGCATATCTGCGGCCAGTCGGCCACCGTCACGGTGCAAGCCGACGAGGTGCACGTCACGGACAGCGTCATGGAGAAAGTCACCGTCTGAGCCCACCTACCTCTTCAGCCGTTCACGAGCAGCGTGGTGCGGCCGGCTGGATCGGCAACCCGGCGTGAACGGTCTGTCCTTTGCAAACCACTCTCTCCTCCCTAGCAAACTCATTTTTGAAAGACTTTTTGATACTGTGACAGCATTTGCCTACTCCCGATCCTCTTCCAAAACTTTGAATAATACAGAGACTGTGAAAACCTCATCTGGAAAAAACAAACCCCACCTAACTGCAGCCGCGCAGCTGGGAGCCACCTTCGGCGTCAGGAAGCTTCGACTTTGCCAGACTGGAACCTCCACCATGTGGATTACAGCGGTCTCATCATCTCTCTTGAGATGGGTCTCAAGCAGGTGCTGCAATGAGATTTGCCAGTGTTTCCTTCTCCCTGAGCCTCCCTACCTCTTGTTTGAAAAAAGAAACGAACCTTCGGTTGGTTTATTTAATTGCCTTGAAGAAGTTGGTACAAGTTCTTAGTTTGCTGTCAGAAGGACTTTTTTTTTTCCTGTGTTCCCTCTGTGCTGGGCAAATTTGGAACACATTGGAGCTTCTGCACTTGAATAGAAGTGAAAAATAACACGTTGTTAAATAAAATGCGGTGAAAGCTCGAGCGTGCCCGGCGGTACTGTTTAATTCCCACGGCAGCACTTTAACGTACTGAGAAGTGCAGCAAGCGGCTGCGGCGTGGCTGCGGGGAGTTGGTGCAGCTACAACGCGGCCGCGGTTCCGCGCGTCTTCGCTCTCCCTCTCCGCAGAGGCCGGCTGGGACGGGGTTTGTTCAGCACTTTGTTTGTTTGGTGGTTGTCTCGTCACGCGGCGTGCCTCGGCTGCGGCTCGCAGCGCCCATCTGGCCAAAAGCAGAGCTGATCAAACCCAAAGTAAGAGCATATTAATAGAGTGCTGTCCTGTCAGCGCCGCTTAGTAGCTACTAATTAGAGAAGTGGCGAGCATTAGGAAGCTATTTCTTTTATTCACTGCAACAAAATCATTTAATTATTAATGTACTTCTTTAATAATTGAGGCTAATCAGGCGTCTTCATCCGTGTTTGAAGACTAAGGCCCCAGGCTGAGGAGCCTCAGCACGCACGCACGCCGCGCTGGTGGTTTTTTTTAGCCTGGGGCATAGCAAGTGTGAGGGGTTACTTGTCTTGTCCAGGCGTTCACCCCCGCTTAGTGTTGGCGGCAGGGAGGATCACTGTTAGCTCACGCTCCGAGGGGGTCACCTCTGGATCACAGGGCCCAAACCCAGCGCCATAAATGCTGTCAAAAGGAGAAAATTCTGTCCCGAGTTGCAGGAAGGTAATAAATATGAGAGACAAACGCGATGGAAGATACCAAAGTCTTACGCTGGCGGTTTCTGACCCCTCCGCGGGTGACAGGCCTCCAGCACAGGCCGGTGGCAGCTGATGGGTGCCGCTTTCCGGCCGTTCACTGGAAAAGTTATTCCTCCTAGCGCAGAGCTCGTGGGCGAGGCAGGCAGCGCCGCTGGCGTTCCCTGCGCGGGTGAGGAACTGGCGGCGGCAGCCTGGCGGCCTCCTGGAGGAAGCCACTCTCTAACGGAAAGCCGGGATGAGAACAGAGTTTACCCATGTAAAACTCCTGGGAAGGAAAGAGGAGGCAATTCCTTAGGTTCCCATAGCAAAATGCTCACTCCTGCTTCCCAGAGTGATACTTCAGGATTTGTAATAGTTTCTTCTCCCACTGTTAAATTATGATTGCCTGTTTTCCAAAGCTGAAAGACAATCAGTTAATTGAAAAGACAGTCTTAATCAAGCCCGCAGTAATCCAGCTAATTTACAGGGTTGCCTGCCTCCGTCTGTTGCCCATTAAGACGCGGACTAAATGGAACGGCGCGGAGCGTCGAACACCTCGCGCTGCCGTTGGGCTACACCGCCTGTTTGGTTTTGGCGGCCTGCCTCCGTGGCACCCTCCCGCGGGCGCGAAGCTCCCGGCACCGCGGCGGAGCCTGTGTGCAAGCTGTGAGCTGGTCGTTCAGCGCGGGGGCGGACGGGCAGCAAGCAGTGCTGCTGCTGCTGCTGCTTCGCTCCGAGCAGAGGTGCTGTTCCCAGAGAAGGCTGCCAAGTCGCAGTCCAGTGAATCCGTGGATCGAGTCGCTTCCCAAAGAAACGAGGGCGAGAGCAGCATCGCGCATTAGAATGCAGTGGTTGGCTCTGAAGGGGCACCTTTGGAGTGCGAAAGCTGCACTTTCAATGTCAAACACGGCTTTCAGTTGGAAAATATTTCTGTCGCGTCACCCCTTTGGCTCACCTTGCAGAGCCGCCCGCCCCGGAGCAGAGCTCTGCCTGGATTCAGCTGCAGGAAGAGGTGAGCCGAGACAGCAGGTACGCGAGGTTGCCGGGTCTCCTCCTTGCGTCGGTGAGCGGGCAGCAACTTACACAAACACAGAGCGAGTGCTCCGCCAGCCTTGCTGCGTAGTCTGTGCCTTGGTTGCTGTCCCGCTTTTGGCTTTCCAGAGTCTTTTAAGGGGAAAAAAAAATTGGAAGAGAGCGGGGCAACTTTCCTAAATGAAAAAATTGTAGGTCGGCGCCACCTGTAATTAAAGGTCTCGGGGAGCGTCCCATCAGAGCCCCGGTATGCGGGGCAGCTGTGCCCCAACGCCGTGCCAGACTACAGAACACAAAACTTTACAATATAATCACCCTGGGACTTTAACATGTTTATTTGTTGATGATAAATTGACGGAGCAATTGTTAGTCTTAGTCAAAGAAAAGCTTTAGCCCTCCCTGCAGTACTTTTTACCTTTTGTTTCTAAGCAAACGAATTACCCCTTGGAAAGCACCAACCCTGTACCAAAATCGTTACTCAGACGATTGCTGTTCTGTGCAATAATCGCTTTCTTCCCTCCTGCGCGGCAGAGAGCAGCCCGAGCTGCTCCCCTGGCTGCCCCCCCGTCCCTGCGCTCAGCTTTACCAAAAGGTAGAAAGGATTTTTTTCCTGCAGGCTTGGAAATGGTTCCTGGGAGCTATTGTCCGGCTTGGTAAGGAATTCTGGAGACCTGGCAATGACATCATCCTGCCTTTGGACGGGTAAATCTAAAATTACCACTCGCAGCCACGGACAGCCAGGCTTGGGAGGAAAACGACGCAATAAAATATCCTGTGGTACTCACCTGTAACTCCTTATTGAAGGGCTGGGAACCAGCACCCTTTAGCTGCCGGCTCTCCCTTCCCTCCTCCCAACAAAGACAGCAGACCTTAGGCAGAAATAGATCTTTAATGAACTATACAAAAAACCAGCCTGGTCGTTCCTTCTCCCCACCAGTTCCAGAGCCTCAGCAGAAGAGGTGCAAGACTTTGCGGAAGAAGTTCCTGAACTCCGCGTTGAAAACGGTATAAATGATGGGGTTGAGAGCACTGTTGACGTAACCCAGCCAAGTGACAGTGCTGGTGACTTGAGTGGGAATAGTGCAGGACTTGCAGAGAGCCCTGGTAATGTGGACCACAAAAAAAGGTGTCCAGCAGAAGAGGAAAGCACCTGCCAGAAGGACATTAAAGAGAGAAAGCGATGTGAATGTTAAAAAGGGTTTAACTGAACAAACGCAGCCTGGGCCAAAGAAGAACGGAGACAGCTCAGAGCGCTGAGGGAAAAAGCAGCAGATGTGCTGACACGTAGAGCTGGGCTTGCGCCCAGACAAAAAATTTAGGATGTCTTTCTCATCCTAACCCTCGATGAAGTCTAAGTTATGTCTCGTTTGGGGTTCGCGTTTAAGATACCAGGAGTCAGAGGTTTACCTTGAAGACAAGGCTGGATTCTGAACGCTGTACGTACGTTCTTTCCCAAGGCGGGTGTTTGTTGGCACTGCTCTGGCTCAAAGGGGTACTGGGATTCTCACACCCTCTCGCACCGAGGGATGGGTGCAGCAGGTCTTAAGCCACAACCAGGCTGTTCCACGGGAACAAGGGAGGGTGGGTGTTAAAACGAGTCCATGCACGATGGAGAGGGAGGAGGCCCAAAGACGCGGCACTGGGGAGGGGGAACAAGAGGGCGGTGGCTTTTATCTCAGCCTCCCCTCCTCCAGCAAGGATAAAGCGTGGTTCTCAGCATGACAGCTCTCGTGGCTGTCCCAGCACCCATGCCTGGGCAGTCTGGCTCCTGGTAGGGGAGGCTGCAAAGCGCATGTTCACTGCGCCAGGTTCAAACACGTCCCGCCAGGCTGCCAACGCAGCACGTCTCCCGCCCTTCCCCAGCCAGCACCGACTGCTACTCACCGACGACGACAGGCAGCACCCGCATGGCCTTCCGCTCCCGGCCGTTGATCTTGGCCCGCTTCCGACTGTGTCCTGGGGGTGGGTACTTGAGGTGTGGGTAGGAGACAGTCTGGATCCCATTGTCCATCACATAGTCCCCAGGGCGGTCAGAGCGGGCGTAAGGGTTGCGCTCCCCTGACCCCAGTCCGGTCTGCGCTCGCTCAATCAAGGTTGAGGGGTGATAGAGCTTCCTGTTGGCCCCGTAGATGCTGCCCCTTAGCTTGGCTTTCCTGGCTTCTTCCCAACGCTTCAGCCCCTGGAACATGGCACAGTAGAGCACCAGCATGACGGGGCAAGGGATGAAGAAGGAGCAGATGGAGGAGTAGACGATGTAGTTGTCATCCTCCAGCTGACACAAGCTGGGGTCCCGGTTTGGGACATTGTTGAGACCAAATATGACTGGGGATGCTACAGCAAAGGCGAATATCCAGGTGGTGGATATAAGGATCAACTGCCGCAGGTCGATTTGTCGCCGGTTGTAGTTCAGTGGGATGGAAACAGCGATGAACCTGCCAATACAAGCCCCAGGTGAGTCAATCCTAGTACGGTGGTGTCACCACGGGTAACGTAACCGAGTGGTCCCAAAGCTGCTTGCCACCGTCCTTCCCCCCTATTAATTTACTTGCATAGCCAAGGCCTGGGCTACAACCAGTCTCCCCCCTCAGAAGGGCACCCAAAGGGACAGCTCGGGCCTCGGCACACAACTCTGCTTTCAGCTGGGCCACCACAAGGGTACTGATGAGGGGCACGGGGGGCAGAACACCCTCCTCGGGGAGGACAGGATCCGGGACCCTGGCGAGGGCGCGTGTGGAAGCAGCTTGAAGCCAGGACACAGCGCTCCCTCCTCTGGCGTGAGGAGGAAGGCACTTACCGATCCACGCTGATAGCGCAGAGGTTGAAGATGGAGGCCGTGCACAGCATCACGTCCATGGTCATCAGGGCATCGCACAGCACCGTGCTGAGGGACCACACGCCTCCCTGGAACTGAAAAGACCCCGGGGGTCAGCAGATGCCATGTCCCACTGCCTTTAAAATGACACAAAAGAACTCTGTGCCTGGGCTCCTCAGCCACTCACGTTTTCCCCCAAACAAGCAGCCTGACATCGAGCAGTCCTGCCCGGGGCACGAGTCTCCCCTTCCCGTAAAGCAGTGGCACACGGGAATAGCCCCACACGAGAGCTCACAGCGCTCTCGGGGCTTCACAGTTCTGGCCTGGCTGGAGAATTGAGCCCGCGGACCATCAGCATTGCCAAGCAAATCGTGCTGGGCAGAATAATGGACGCAGGGCAGCCCCTGCCTTGGGTTAGTGCAGAGTGACAGCCAGCAGGCTCAAAACCCCCAAACTCACCCAACTCAGCACCCCAAAACCTCCCCGGTAACGCTGGGCAGGCTGGGCACTCGCTGCGCAGCATCGCTAGCCGGGGTCACTGAGGCAGCAGGGAGAGGCTCTGCAACAAGTGACAGCGACAAAGCTCCTCTTCTATTTTTCATGTCCAAACTGCTCCAACATGCTGTTTGCAGAGGCTGTGAATAATTTCTGTGTTACACAACTGTTTCATTCTGTCATGCTAAGCACAAGGCCAGCCTCTTGAGACTCTGTTCAAGCTAGTCAGATATAATCTCGTTTGCTCTCTCTACAATTGCAGGCACCCAGGGCAAAGCAGAAGTGCTGCCAGCGAAGAGGACGTGACCAGACGTGTGTCATTGGGCCGTATTACTTGGAAATGTGGACGCTGCTATGCAAAAGAGATCAGTTAAAAATCTACAGTACTGCATCCCAAATAATCCTCAGAAGAAAAACCCAACAAAGCCAGAAAATGCCCAAGGGGTTGCGGTTTATCGATACAGTTTGTGGAACAGGAACGTTTGCTCAGCAGTGTGCTGTGAACCCGGCTATTGGAAAATGGGAATGGAAGGAAAAGCTCAAGGAGCACAGATATAAAAGTCAGGCTTCATTTTTCAGCACATCGCACCAAACACTGGTCCAGCCCCGCCTGCATCCAAAGCTGATGCACTGAATGTCAGCTTTCCTTCCCCACACCGGGACGACTGCCTCTAGGATGAGACCACAAAGAGAATTTTTATAAACATCCTAATTTTAGTACAACAAGAGAGGGTGCCTTTTTGTTTTTCCCTGACAGTAAAAGAGGGGCTCAAAACCCCGCTCAGCTCAAGCTGAACTCCTCCATCCTAGTTCAGCAGTCAAGAGGAAGAAAGGTTCCCTCGTTCCCCTGTATCAAACATATAAAGCTCTGTCATCCCACGCCACTCAGAAGCCAGACCTCTGTGTGTGGTCTGCAAGCACTGACTCCAAATTAAATTCTTGTAAAAACCACTCAGTTCCAGGCACAACAAACCAAGCTTCTTGTATCTGATGTAACGATGTCTTGGGCCTGCGCGCTATTTCTGTAAGGAGCAGGGCACAAAGCGGTAGTGCTGGCAGGGAACGGGGAGGGGTTATTTGGCAAGAAATAAGATGAGCGCAGCAAGAAGGGACAGGTCTGAGCTGTCCGAGGGTCTTTTTTGTGGAACGGAGCATGTATTTCACTTGCCAGGCAAAGAATCCTCCTCCCTGGGGGGTCAGACAAATCGTATTTTCAGATGGTGCTGCTCCTCCTAAGCATCACCCCGCTATGGCTGAAACAGGAGCTACAGGTACTTTCAGATCCCAAGCTGTCCTCGCATCGCGACTGGGACATCCCCTCCTTAGGGCAGGGGCTGGGAGGCAGGGGTTCGCAAGAGGCTGCTCACACCTTCACTCCAGGAGCCGTGAGACTTTCTGATTTGCAGCTGGGTCATTTCTCAGCCAGCGGCACAGACTGCACAGCCTGTGGCTGAGGACAGAAAGCAGGACAGCAATGGCTTAAGCTAGCACACCTACCAAGAACTACTCGCAGACGTTTGTTCCAACCAAGCGCTGGTCTCGCCCAGTTGTAAAACCAGCCCGTTGCTTTACCATTAAAGCACCTTTTAGGCTGACGCAGAAAAAGCGTCAGCTCAAGCCCATTCCTGCTCCGTGCCAACGTGCCGTGATTCCCATGAGCTTGTTCAGCACAGGCAGAGACCCGGCAATGCACTCACACCCGCACAGGCAAGCCAGGAGGGCTCAATGGGCTGTTCCTACTACGCCAGCAGAGAATTTCTCCTCCCAGTTTGTGACTGCCAAGCAAACCCCACCATCCCTTGGGTCTCTCTACGGAGACAGGTTAGGTTAAGAACCCAAACCCTGTATTCAACGTGCCGTACAAATAGGTGTACGATTTTAGCTTGAAAACAAAGCGTTCGGTAGCAAGGGGCGCTTGTCATGTCCAACTCAAACACAGGTCTTCTACTAGCGGCTTGCAGCTCTATTCTCTAGCAATCACACTAATGCTTAGCCATTCAGCTATTTTATATATAGTATATACACAAACACATATGGGTTTTTTCTTTAGCTCACGCTCCTTCACAGTCATATTAACGCAGAAGCTTGCGGTCACCCTCTGAACAGGCTACCGCAGAATTTAAGGAGCTGAGCTGTTGCAAAAAGCACCACCAGCTCCCGGGAACGCCTCTGCCCGCCGTGCCTGGGCTGCCCCCGCAGCGCCCTTTGCACAAGCCTCAGCCCAGCGCGGCTCCGTGGGGATCGACAGCCGTGCTGCTGGGAGCCGGCTGCTGCCAGGTAGGGCCAGGGCACAGCCCGACAGTTCAGCCCCTTTGCAGAGTCCCACAGATACAGAATATACATAGCTATATATATTCTTTATATATTATATAGAACACACACATGTATAAAATAGTGTGTATATATACTAATAAGCTATGTATTATCTATTGCTGTAATGTAAAATATATAATATAGTAGGCATTTATACATATTGTGCATATAGAGGGGCTTCGAAATGTTTTTCTGCATTATATATCAATGCAATATATAACATTTTATACATTATATATAGTTTATCCATATATTTCTGCATAATATATGCTGTATATGTAATACATGTATAAATTAGATTTAAAGTTATTATATATACTATTAAAAATTAGATTGTATACAAATATAAATATAAAATACCCTTGGGACTTTGCAAAATACCGAACACTATATATACTCTACATCTACTCTTACTATTATAAAAATATTTATTATACATAATAAATATTACTATAACATATATATCGCTACATGTAATATATATAATTTACTATATATTTTTACCTATACATAATGTGCTATATAAAAATTATTTTTATATATATAAATATGTATTGGTCCCAGGGACTTTCTTCTATTTTATATATGTATAATATATTTTTATCCATATCATTTATCAATGTATTAATAATATGTGTTATACGGTGCATTAATATATAACAATATAATATAGAACACATAAAAATAATGTCTGTATTACGTATCCTATATTGTGGTAATATGCAGTAAAATACATAAACCATAGGTAACACATTGTTACATGCCACGTATTCATATTTAGGACACAGATGTTACACGTCTATATGAAGCTGCTCGGAGCGGAGAGCCGCGGCTGAGGGGCTCTGCCCAGCCCGGGAAGCCCCTGGCCCGCACACAGCCGCCACGCTGGGGAGCACGGCCCCTGCCACCACCTTCCGGGATTAGCTCCGACATAAGCCCTTCGGTACCAGAAAAATCTTGTCCAATCTGGGGAGGCGGGTGTTAAGAAACGAGAGTGGAAGCCAAAAAAAGCAATTCAGCAGCTTAGGAGAGGAAGCGAAATGCCTGGCAGCTGGCACGGGGATGGTGGAGGAGGTGCCAAGGGTGGGCAGAGGAGTTCGGCCCCTGGGCCAGCGCAAAGTGAGGAGCGATGGGATGAAGCCAAGAAGAGAAATGATTAGACCATCGCTGTATTTGGTCGTAAAACAGGAGAAGTAGGGGAAAAAAGGCTTCTGTTTAAGTAACCCAGAAGCAAGCCACCCAGAGAAGCGGGTGTCACCTCCAGTCTCTCTCCAAAGCGAACCTATAGCAATAGTCAGCTGGCACTCATACAGTCTAACTCTGCTGGCCTTGCACGCGGTTCAGGAATTGGGTATAGATTTGCTCAGATACAGATGCTAAAGGATAGGTTCTGGTTTTACTCCTCCCAGCGCACAAAACAGAGCCACGTGGGTAACGCTCCCCACGGAACGCCGGGCGAGGGCAGAAACCCCTGCCCCTGCCAGGGCGAGGGGGCAGGCAGCTCTGCCAGGATTAACACCGGGCAGCAATGATGTCACGCCCAGGATTACGATTAGTGGAGCTGTAAAGCCAAAGTAGACTCCGAAAAAACTGTATGGCTATTTTTATATAGCCATCTCCTTGAGAGGTAGCTCAAACCTCCGGGGAGGGCTGGATTCAGACCCGAACGCTTCATTCTGCCTTTGCTCTAGCACAGATCAACCACCCCAAACTGAATTTGGGAGCTGAACCCGAAAAAACAACCCTCAAATTTTTGCCAAGCTCACTGGGAGCCTGACAAGTTCAGTTCAGTTTATGAGCGAGGAAATTTGATTCTGGGCCAGTTTTCAAAACCTGTTTGTGATTTTGGGGAACTAAGTGATTTTGAAAAGGGCAAGAGCTCTCCGGCTGCAGCACCTTCAGAGGACACAGCCTTTGCTGTGAGAGTCAAGTTGGGCACTCAGCAAATGCTATAAACCCTTCCCTTTCCCCACCAACCCCCAAGACTCTGACTTGAGAGGACTCCCCATTATACCATGCTTCTCGCCTGCCCACCTTAGCAAAATGCGCCAAGCAGCTCTGTGATGGGGGAGTGACTTTGGATTAGAGGCAGAGCTGGCTTTGCTGGGTCATGTGATTCAGTGGTACCTAATTACGGGAGGTTGCAGAAGATTAGCCCACCGAGGCACACAGCGTAAAGCTTTAGGGATCATAAACAGCTCAAGCCGCCTTTAAGAAGTGCTCTGGAGCAACTCCACTTCCATCAACTTTTTTGCATTCTCTGCTTTTTCAGTGTGAGGCCCTTTGTTTTTCTCCAGCGATGCACGATCAGCGGTGCTGCTGCTGACGAGACACTGACAGCTAGTTGCACAGCAAAACGATGCTCTGCAGGCAAGCCATCTCCCTTAACAAAATAAAACAAAGCTGCAAATATAACCCCACAAGCCAGCCTACCTGCTACGACTTTTCTACAGCTGATGACATGCCCTGCACGGCTCTGGCGAGGATATAGTGTGAGCCTTAAATAGTGAGGTTAGGGATATTAACCACCACACTCGAAACCTCCAGGCATCACTTCTTGGAAGAAGATGGAAAACTCTATAGGCAGGGAGGGTCACGCTCTGCCCTTAGCTCAGCTTCCTGGCAGACAAGGAGGGTTTACAGGAAGGTGATAATGATCGCCTCTCGGGACGCAAGCCGAACCCCTTTCAAAGCGGTATTTCCAGGTGCAGACTGGCTGCTTGTTGAGCTGACCTAGGTTGGCAATGCCAGTAAATTCACATGCAGCCACTGCGGTCTCTTACAAGACACCAATATCTCACTACAGGTGGCACTTAGGCTCTGGATCAACCGCTATGCGCAGAGGAGGAACAAACCCAGCTGCTTCTTACAAAGAACACAAACAGGTTATGGAAAAGATTTTATAGGATGGTGGATGGCGGGAGCCAGACTTGACTTCTCAAACACCCTTGCAGGCTGCCTTCCCAGTTCAGGTCGTTTTGATGTCCCTGTTCCTAAGCACAGATGATTTGTAAGAAAAAATCTGCTTTCTGGCAAAAAGCCTGATGCCAGAAGAGCTCTTACACTGCCAGCGCTCCTGAGGGCATGAGCCAGGACAGGGCCAAAGGTTTTAGTCTTATTTCCTATGCTAACAGCTCTTACCTCAGTCCTGCCACACGCTTCTGCACGGCACCACACAGCAGTTTCATGCCTGCCTCTCTTGCCAGCCCTGCAAACAGGCTCACTAAGAAGCAGAGCACACAAAGTGATCCTTTGGTCTCTGGTGGTGATGGCATCTGAAACAAGATACCCAGGAACCAGCAGCCTGCAACTGAATTAGGAGATGCCCAGCTGAATTTCCGAACAAGCACCTGCCTGCCCTCAGTGAGGCCGTGGCTCAAGTGCACAGCATGGAGAGACTGAAAGTGCTAATCCTAAGAGCCCAGGCCTGCTGAGAAGGCTATGACACCAATAAGAGTAATAATCCTTGCAAGTGGGCAAAGTCCAGCATCGGAGTCAAAGAATTGTCCAAATGCCCACAAGAAGCTGACTCTGGGCCGTTTTTTATGAGCCTTGACGACTGCTATGTTCTCCAGAAGACACAACGCAACCTGCAAGGGGAGAGGAAGGAGAAGGAGTGGGACAGAAGACAAAGGTGGCCTCATGTCTGCTCTAGCATCCTTTCTTGACTTAAATCACGGAGGTCAAGGTTTTTCAGAAATGACAAGCAAGTCTGGTCATCCACTTGAAACATTATGAGGGCGCAAAATTCAAAGACACCCCCCCATTATTGGTCACTGAAAATAACATCCTCAGCACTGGTTTGTAATTGCTGGTCTGTATCACCTCCCCTGTATTTTGTGCAGAGACTGTGTGTCTCAGACATCAGTCAGGCCTAGAAAAACATCTATTTCCACTAAAGAGTCCAGAAAAGACTAATCTCGAATACTTCTGCAAAAAAGATGACACGCGTTCACAGAGAGCCACAGAAAATTTGGAGGGTGGAGGTCTGGTCTCTCATCAGAAGAGCTGCATCACAGGCACACGACATGCTGCAAAAAAAGAGATCGTTCTATACCAGTGGTACGCTGACACCCTGAAAGTTTTATGCAGAACAGCATCACCCTCACCAAGAAAACAGCTTATGTAATTAGTACTGGCTGCTCTATCACTCCGAGGATCCGCGAGGCAGAGTGCCTGCTTGGAAAGACTCACCTTCCCTGACCTGGAGAAGCGGACAGGTAAACACACAGATCTGCTAAAACGGTTTCCTCTTTATCGTAATCAATTACACAGATCTTAGTGGCAAAGATGTTTACGTAACGGTGCCTTACAGGGCTCCTGCCAGCAGCTTCCCGGATCAGGCCCCGTTCACAGCGCAGGCACTCGCAGGGATTAAGCGCGAGCTGATCAAAGGGAGGGTTTGCAGAGCGAGGCAGGTAGGAGGTACGCTCCGCAGCAGAGTACAAGAGTTGCTCAGCCTGGCACCTGCCCTAATTGCTGGGAATGCCTCCAGTTAATGAGGACTATATAAACTGCTGCTGTGGCTCCTGCCATTGTCACAGAGTCTTTGGGCAGAGGAAGCAGTTAAATGCAAAGACAAGCCTTTGCAGCCATGCAGCTCCCTCCCTGCAGGTTTCTAGTGGGCAAAGCCACTCAGAGCCTGATGATATTTTGCAGTACCTCTGCTGCACCTTGTAGCTCTGCTTTCTCATGTGTCCTCACTGCCTCAGGGGAGCGATAACCCACATTTCCAGTGCTATCAATGCTCCAGGCAGACTCTGGTATCTTGTCCTGGCCTCTCTTCACACAAAAGCAGGGCTTTGCCCCTGGGGAATTACCGTGGACCTGGGGGAGTGCCCCAGGCCACCTCCTTCCCCCTTGGTTCCCATCATCCTTGCCTTACTGCACTGGATTGCTAGGAGAGCACTTCACACTCTCATCAGAAAGACAAGGCCGCTGCAGAAGAGCAGTCCACCTTCCCTGTGGATTTTTACCTCTCCCTGTCACGCTAAGAGCCGAGATTCCCCAGCAAGTTGGAAGATAAGTGCCTTCTGCATATCAGGGCAGCCTGCTGTGTGGTAATTAACAACGGGCAAACACTAGAACATGTCTTTGTTCCGTGTTTTAATGAGTTCAGTAGAAGGCACTGGGCACATCTGCTTCCCCACATTCTCATTTGGCATATGATTGCCTGGGTACGTACCGATACCTGCACGTCGGCTCAGTCACCCTGTGTAGCAGCTAACAAGACAAATGGCAAAGAGCACTAATCCACCTCCATCCAAACCAGCGCTCCAAACAGAATGAGGAATGGTCAGGGTACAGAAGTTCACCTGGTTTTCTTTAAAGATGGTGTATTTCTGCAAAAGAGAAACTGGCTGTAAACACTGCCCTGTCAGGAATTCACTTCACGTCCACAGTCTCAGGAGCTGTTCAGTTTGGAAATGGATGCTTTAAGCCAGTGGAAAGCTGATGTTTCTTCCCTTCTCATCCATAGGGTGCTTCTTGGTTACATCAAGTTGTGGAGGAGCAGAACTGATAAATGACAGCAACATTTGGATTTATGGAAGGCCAGCTTCATCACATCAGTTTTAACACTCTTTCTCATTAAGGCCCCAAGTGTTAACTTGAGCTGCTAAGGTAGGTATATTTGACAGGACAAATTAATGATGAAAAGATACAGCCTGAAGAACTCCCAACAATGCAGAGTGAACGCTAGAGAGAGATTTAGGACAGGGCAGGACTCAGGGGAAAACATTCGTCTCCCACAGAGAAGGCTGGTCTGTGGGGAGCAGAGGTCTACAGGCTCTCCTGCACGCCTGGAGAGAGCCACACGGCTCCAGTCTGTGGGAGATGCTGATTTCCTACACCACTGCCCTGTCTCCAAAGAAAGTTCTCTCAGCCAAGGACTGTCCATTTTTGTATGCGTTAAGGGAGCCTAGTGCAACAGGACCACAACTGGCCAGGAGAAACAGACACCATCTCCTGCTCACCACCAGAAAGCCATTGCACCACCGTGGTGCTTCTCCCATAAGCTGCACGTGAGAGGACAGGACCGGAGGAGGTTTGCATTAGATGGCCCCACTTCCCTGCCCTTCTCCAATGCTCTGGTTCCAGTCAAGACTGCCGTGACTGAGAAATGGTACAGAAAAGAAACAGTTGTGACCGCACACACCAATTTCCCCCTTGTCAGGCACCTGCTTTCAGCAATCCTCCAACCCTGCAGACAGAAACAAGGGACATCCAGAGAGAACTAACACACAATTTGGCTTCCTACAGCCAAGATCTATGAATCCTCACCATGGACTAAGAGTTTAGCGCGACAAAAAGTTATGCTGGCTCTTTCAGAAATACAAAAGGAGAGTATGTGTCAACAAATGCTCCTAACGCATCGGAATAAGCTTTCTTAACTAGAAATAAGTCGAGATCAAGGCCTCTCCCGCTGTGCTCAGGCTTCTGTGAACAGCAGCAAAGCATAATCCACATCTCACAGGAAGGAATCCTGTCCCCACTGGAGCTTGTGGGAGATCTGCTGTTTTGTGGGGATGTCAGATGTCACCTCAAAAGTTAAATCCCTCCAGCTGTCTTCTAAAGCCCCGACTGGGAGGGATGTTTCCAAAAACCTAACACAAGAAGCTGTCTCCCAGGAAAAAAGCACAAGATAACCAAGCTTCTCCTGCTGAATTAAGGAAGTGGTCAGAGTTTATTGTTCTGTTCCTGCTGAACAAGAAGCAAAAAACCACCCGCTCAGCCGGTTTTCACATTTTCCAATAAGGCCTCAAAGTCCACCTTTACACTGTCAGGAGCTGTACTAAAGTTAAAGAAAACAACCAAACAAAAAAACCCACACCAGGAATAAAGGTTGAACTGAACATTCAGGACTGTCTGTGCCACATTTTCAGAGGCTAAATGCAATGGCACAGAATGCAAGTTGAAATCAAGCTAGTTTTAAACAGCAACAATCACTATACACTGCACCCCCCGTCCGAGCATCTGATTCTGACCCACAGTTTTTGCTTTTGCCTCCAAGAAAAGAAAAAAAAAACCAAAAACAACACAAAAATTCTGTCCCTGGCACTGACTCAATGGCTACTCTCACTTTTCCTTAGCATATTTCAGAACAAAACGAGCTGCAAATCCTGCACCAAATATAGAAGATTATTAAAAATGAACATGGGCACTACGGGCTCTGAGCCCACAGAGGAACTTCCAGGCACGAAATGGATACTGCTTCGACACAGACAACACCCCAAGCTGCCCTACATTTCAAAACCCCATTGCCTGCTGGAGGAGGCTGTGATTGCTGCACAGAGCTCCTTTTCTCTCCATACCTGTCCAGTACCTGTGCGTGACTGCTGAGTGGGAGGGGTGCAGATCCTGGTGCGTGCTCTATTTACAGGGTCTCTTACGCCTCTGAAAGCCTGCCTTGTTGCAGGAGCTGCAGAAGTTGGAGGGAAAGACAATTCTGTCATATGCCACCTTCATTCCCTGTTGTTTAATATCCTGGGTGCAGAGACACGGAAGAATGACACCACGTAACTGATGTTTATGAACAGCTATGGAAGTGAACACACAGAGTATCATCATAGCTAAGGCAGGGGCTGGACAGCCCAGGTTTTTAAAACTCATACGGGGCTGAACACCCATCCAGAATTTGTGGGATGTCTGTGGGACCCAAGGAAAGCCCCACAATGCTCATGCCCAACTGGAAGCATTTTCAGAGGTGCCCCAGACTATGTTAACTAGCATTTTACATACGCCAGCAAAACTCAAACCTGCAGGCTAGAGGAAACCACACTGGTGTGTGTGTCTGCCCACAGAATGGGGAACTGGAGGCATGGAGAGACAACAGAAAGAGCAAGGGAAAAAAAAAAAGGAATTCCGATTAGCAAGAGGTAGCTGAGAAGAATCATGAAGACAGAGGCTTTCTAACCACCAAAATGGAGTTAACGAGGGAAAAGCAAAACCACCAAACCCAAACACCACAGGGGAGCTCCTGTCAGTGCAGTGGGAAGAGAGAGAGGAATCTAATGCGTCTGTTCTTCACGGGTTCTTCTTATGGGTCCCCAGCTGAACCGGTCCCTCCAGAATACCTCTGTCTCCAGAGAGGTCACAATGTCCTGCAAAATCCTAGGACCAGGTAGAGAGGCTAAAAGCATCCTAAGCTCTAATCCGCAGCCTGCCTTGCTTAAGAAAGTCTAGGCCCATCCCAGTCAGGCGCTGAGCGGCAGCCCTGACATGGGAGAGAAGGGGCGATGCTAAGTCCTGCACACTGCCGGTACACTCTTGTGTTAGCCACGCCATTCGGTCTCACTCATGGGGACAGCCCCTTTCGCTCCCTGGGGGAGCACTTAAGCCACCACCTTACAAATCATGTGGCTATCAGAAAACGCAAGGTTCGTCTGACACACGCACCCCACCCAGTCCCCCGACTACAGCTTGCGGGGGCTGCTCACTGTGCACAAGGCTGCATCCTGGCTCTCCCCACGTCTGGAAAGAAGAGGACTCCTCTTTCTTCCACACCACCAGCTACCGCAAGGGCAGGCGCAAAACAACTCCTATTTTGGCCTGCAGGTGCTTTCATCCACTTGAGCAGGGAAAGAGCCGCTGGCTGGTACTAATGGGCAGGCTCTCGCGAGCCTCCTCACTCCAGTCCAACAAATCCCCCTGCAATCTCAAGGCTTTATCAATCCCCTGGCAGTAAACATTTATCTCCCTTTTACAGAGAGGCAGAGATGCAAAACCACTCAGCCTCAGGAGCTCACTCCTGTTTTTCTTTCCCTCAGCTGTCACAGTCTCAGGGGTGAACAGGTTTCGGAGCAAACAGAAAGCCTGACCCAAAGTCCCCCAAGGTGGCTCTCCATGACCACCACCGCACGCAGGGTCAGGCCTGCGCGAAGCAGAGCACACCTCCCAGGAGGAGCCCTGAAACAAGCCGACCACAAACCAATGCAGGGTGACCAAATCCCATCTAGCTCCCTAAAAAGACAGCTTCCCCTACTCAATGTGACATGGAAACCTTTTCCCTGGCTAAAGATCTCCCTTATCACCAAAACCTGCTCACCTTACCCCAGACGGAGCACAGCACAGGAGCACTCTCTCCCTTCCTGACCATTTGCTGATGGCAACCTGGGAAGTGTGCAGCGCAAGGGCTCCCCAGAGCTGCTGAGCCGGCCCGGGGCAGACACCCTGGAGCATCTCCACTCGGTACATTTGCAGCTCGGCAATCGCCTGGGGAGGACAACGGGGGAGCCCATGAACTTGCACTAAACCGTCTGCCGCTACCATCACTCATGGTCCTGCAGCGGTTTTGCGCTGCAGGGAGCAGCGATGCCGTGGGAGAGTAAGAGGGAAAAGCCGCGGAGGTTTGAAAGCGGCACAGCATCCCTGCAGCGGAGCCGGGGGGCAGAGCAGGAGGGCAGGGGCTGCCCCGAGGGGCGGAGGGATTCAGGTGGGGAACAAACCCGGAGAGGGGCTTTAACCCTCGATACTTGGTCTCTTGCCGATCCCACCCCGCAGTCCCGTAACTTTCAGGACCCCCGGGCCCAAAGGCCACAAGCCCCAGTCCCACCGGTGCCCCCGCAGCCCCCCGGGCAGCCTCACCTCGGAGTAAACGTAGAGGGGCAGGACGAGGAGAGCGAGCAGGAGGTCGGCGACGGCGAGGCTGACGATGAAGTAGTTGGTGGTGGTCTTCAGCGCCCGCTCCGTGCAGACGCTGAGGCACACCAGCCCGTTGCCGCCCACGATGAGCAAGATGAGGAGGATGCCCAGCACCAGGGCGGCGATGTTGTGGCCTCCAGCCGGCGGCGGCGGCAGCCCGGTGCCGTTGCAGGGCGCGGTGCCGTTGCAGGGCGCGGTGCCGTTGCAGGGCGCGGCCCCGGCGCTGCCGTTCCCCATGGCGCGGCGGCGCTGCCCCGCCGGCCCGGCGCATGGGAGCTCCCTCGCCGCCGGTGCCCGGCTCCGCTCCCGCCGCCGCCAGCCGTGCTCGGCCCCGCGGCCGAGGCTCCGGCTCCGGCTCCGGCAGACCGGCCGGCCGGCCCCAAACTTTCCGCGGAGCGGGGAGGAGGAGCCGCCGCCGCCGTGAGGCAGCCCCGCCCGGCCCCGGCCCCGGCCCCCGCCGCTCCAACTGGGTCACCAAGCGGCTTATGGGGCGGGGGGGCAGGCTCCCGGTGTCCCGTCCCCGTTCCCCCCGGGGAGCTGCCGCCGCCGGGGACCCCCGCACGGCCCCGGCCGCGGCCCGGAGGCGAGGGGCGCGTCGCGGCGGTCCGGCGGCGGAGGAGCCCCCCTTGGGGGATGCTCTCCGTGGGACCGACCCCTGCCTGTAACCGAGCTCTTCCCCGGGCCCGGGCGAGTGCTGTCAGCCCGGGGCTTTACCGAAAAAAAAAAAAAAAAAAAAAAGCCGGGGATTAACGCCTTGCCCTTCGCTGCCTAACTCAGCCCAGCCTCCCGCTCCAGTGGAGGAGTCTCCTTCTCCCAGGGTTAGGCTTCGTGTTGCCTCTTGAGCAGGAGGAAAGGAACAACTCCGCACTGACACAGCTAAAATTTCTTCTTTGATTACTCACCCTCTTCCAGGTACAGCGATCTTTACAGGTACCAGCAATCAGCTGGTGTTCCACTTTCAGTGCTTCCCGCCCCAAAGCAGCCATCGGTCGCTCTGTGAGTGGTAAAGAAACGGCACAACATTTCCTTCAAAGTTAAAAATGATGATAAACACAAAAGACTTTGCAGTGGCATGTTTTAGGGTTGGCTTGTTTGAGTTATTTTTTCCTTTGGTTTTATATGTTGTTCTTTTATTGGGGCTTATGATTTGCTTGCCTTTTTTGTATGGCACATGTTGGGCCATCAAGTGACTCCTGTTGTAAAAGTGGCATAGTAGGAAGATAAAACCCAAGGACTGGGTCTCCTGCAGTGAGATTTCTGTACGCTGGACATCATAATCTCTTTCTGGGCTTGAGCCTGACCACATGTATGTGACTCAGACATAGCAGAGGCACTGGCCCTACAAGCACTGTATTGCAAATGTTGTGGTACATCAAAGGATGCTTGGGTCTTGGCTGGACCCTCACAAGGAGGGAAAAACCCCAACAGGTAAACAAGTGTTTAGAGTAGAAAGTTGTTTTAAGTCAGCCTGACCTGAAGGCATTTTCCCCAGGAGACTCAAAGCAGTAAGATGAACAGTGATCAGAGAAATCAGTGCCATTAGCTTTGATCTCCAAGAGCATTTGAAGGACTGTAAAGTCTGCAGAAATCCAGAAAATATTTGGCAAACACTGCCTATTCTTAAATGGAGAGAGACAAAAAATCAGGGCACTAAAGAGCAACCTGAGTTGCTTCAATCCCTAGAAAGTAACAGAGCTTGTTTGTTTCCGTGCCAGACCTAGGAGCAGTTGTAGAGATGGGGACAAATAGTGAATATCACGTATCCCAGCTTTAGCTCTAGCTGCAGTCTCACATGGCATTCTCTTAAGCAATGTAAGAGGAAAGACTAGGTGAAATTGTTACAGGTTGGGTGAATAACTGGAAAATTGTATTCCACGATCTATGCAGAATCTGGCAGTATTTAGTGTGAATGTGATTGACCTCAGTGAGGGTCAAGAGAGTCCACTAATTGAATTTGAAGACACTACCAAGACAGGAGAGGCTGCGAGCATCTTGGAGCACAGAGTAAGAATTCAAAATGGTCTTGGTAAGTTGGAGAAACTGTCTGGCAATTGCAGGATGCATTTCAAAAGGGATTTTGCATCTGTCCTGTGCTTGGGCAGGAATAATCAACTGCAGAAATGCAGGACTGAGGAAGCAAAAGTATAGGCAGCAGGTGTGGGAGCAAAGGTGGTGTAGCAGGTCACAAGCTGAACGTGGGGGCTAGGATGTCTTACTGTTGAAAATGAGAGAAAAAAAAATAAATGCTCTACTGGGATAATGCTGTTTGTGAGGTACCTGTGCACCTGCAGTCTCAGGCAGCCTTCACTCTGTTAGCCACACTCAGAGCCACTTTTCACAATATCTGTCATAATTATGTCAACTAAAATAAAAGACTTCAATTATGATTCCTAGAGGTAGGGTTTAGGGTAGCGTTTCCCATTCCCTGGGACAAACACTTCCCTAATGCAACGCTACAAGCACTAAGGCAGACACTGCATGTGCCTGGCCCTGACACCACTTAGTCTGCCTTTTTTACTGATTAACGACTGGAGCGACTGGTGTGGGGAACCACGGTGCCCCTACCTGACCCCTTTGCCTGTGCCCCGTGCACCCCCTGCTATGGTGAAGGCATGTCGCTGCCTTCACCCCTGCGTGGGTGGAAATGAGCTCGGTGCAGTCTAGCAGAGATGGAGCCTGAGGCTCAGGCAGGACAGGGGAGCTGTGACCCCCCATTTCTAGCCCAGATGGCTTGGGAGATGTGGGACCTGATCCAGACTCGGTGGGCATCTTTCCAGCCGTGCCATCAGACCTCAGATGAGCCTGGTGGTTATGGAAGGCAGCGGGAAGAGAAGGCATAGCTGGAAAGGATCATTTACACTACATGGAGGGGGAAAACTACATTATTGGCAGTTTTTATAAGACAAGAAGCTTCTCAGAGCTGCTTATAAGGTCCAGCTATCAGAGTTTCATCTAATCTATTAAGAGACTGGTGGAAGAAATCCTCTTTTCAACCCCCCCCTCCCCGCTCTCCCCAATTCTCTTACTCTTTTTTGAAAAAGGACATGATTAATCCTCAGCATGTGCAGGACAGTAAAGCCAGAGCCCTGTTTTCAGCCATGGGGATGTAGTCAGATCCAGGTACCGTCCTTTCCCTGGAGTGGATTAACAGCAGTTGATCCACACAGTCTGTTTTACCCAGCTGCCTCGGGCTCTACAATTTCATACATGAGTAGGAGAAAATTACCTTGGTTTAAGCACTTAGCTGGCAATCTGGTTTGCCAAATACTCTCTCCAGAAGTGTGGCTTTCAAGTCTTTTCTAAAGCCAGCAAGAATGCCATCCCTTTAGTAGCTACTGAGTTGTATTACCTCTCTCTCCCATCCCCAAAGTAGGTTTGCCATCCTCACATTGATCCCAATACCATGGATTTGTCTAGTCATCTCCCTCTTCCAGCAGACCCAGCTTTGACATGTGCTTAAATCACTGTGCAAAGACTGTGCTCTCAGCCACCAGCACTGGAGTGGGTACTCACATGCCTTCAGCTCTGCCTGTACTTCCACATTCCTTCAGGAACAGTTCGGGTTGGGCTCAGGTGGGCACAAGCATGGCTGCGCATCCGTCAGGTAAAGGAGAGCTGGTTTGGCAATACCCTCATCTGCTGTGAAGTTCAGACAAGGACGATAAATGTTATCCAGTGCAGCAAACCGGGATAAAACTACCCCACCAGTGTTTTTTAAACCTGTATGTCTTGACAGTGTGAGTTTGCCCAGTGGTTTCTATCACCTGGTCACAGCTTTTCTGGTCTGGTGGTTGGTCCCTGAAACCCAACTGCTGGCACACTTGTGGCTGTCACAGCCCTCACTCGGCGAGGAGCTGGTACAGCAGAACCACTTTTACTAGAGCCCTTTTACTCCAAGAAATGAACTCAAATTAGCCAAAGGAGGCCCTGAAGTGCATTAATGAAACTGCACTGAAACCCTGTGTGGACAGAATACCCTTGATTTATTTATGTTTAAACTACCTGAGCAGCAAAGAGAGCAGGATCGAATTGTGACTGCAGGCCTTCTGCCTTCCCACAGGGATTAATGCCATTTACCTAATCCACTTTAACAGTAATTTATATTCATTATCTTGATTTTCCCTGTGGGTTAGTGCAGAATGACTCTTAATTCTCAGTGTGGAAGCCCTTATTCCAGACTAACAGTGCCTTAATCCTAAACTAGCTTAATCTTGGAGTGAATTACACTAATGTGAAATCAGGCTTTTGACTTCCAAAGAAGAGCAGCACTAATTAGGACAGCTCTTCCATTGCAGGCTCACAGGCTACAGTAATCCTTGCTGACTGTCCTGCGTCCCGCGTCCCACAGTTCCTCTGTGTTTGCCTGCTGCCACACCTCCCTTGGCAGCAGTAGTGCATCCCTTGGCAGATACAGAGGTTGTAAACCACATCCTGCTAGGCCAGCTCCTCGCCGGCCAACTAGCGTGGGGCAGCTGATTTGGCTTTGCTGCGCGACGGTGTCTCCAGGGGCAGTGAATCCTGGAGAGCGAAGGCTAACAGCAAAGCACCCTTTTTTTCTGTTGGTGGATATAAGCATTAGACACAATCCCTTTCTTGGACAAGAGGAACTGTCCTCCTAACAGAGGAGAAGGAAGGTCTGTAACACATCAACATATCCAAAGAAGTCACCTCATATCACTGCAAGAAAAAAAAAGATGACAAAGAATGGAGTCATTTGTCACCATCATGGAAAGCAAGAAAAGGTATATGCCAAAGTGATGGACAGTGAAGGCTTAAAAGCACCTATGGAGAGTGTCTGATGTGGCCAGTGGTTTTGAACAACCCTTTTTTGCTTGGATGTGCAGCTTGCAGAGTGTCCTGGTTCCCCCATCACACTGTGACAACCCGCTGGCTCAGGGCAGGCGGGTGGAGAGGCTGCAAAAGCCACCTGCAGCTGCTCTTTTTGTCAGAAAAAAATGTTTTATTCTGTCCTAAGTAGGTGCTGTGAAGGACACAAGGTATGAACAGCAGCACCTTTCACCAGCATGGGCACTCCAGCCTCACATAAGACTGTGCCTCAGTTTCCCCCTTATAAACTGACAGACTGGTCCCCCAGCCACTCCATCAAAGAAACAGCTGTCTGTACACCAGGGATGGACTCTTTCTATAAACCCATATCACCGCTTGTCAAATATGGGGAAATGAAACTCTGGTACCCAGAACCTCTTAGGCCCTCTGCCCTTCCTTCTGTGCCATGCATCTGCGACCGCAGCCTGTGGCATGCAAAGACTTTGCTGGCGAGTGCAATGTCACCGTCACTGCCCTCCAGCCACCTACAAACTCAGCTGCCAGAGACCAGCTCATAGCAGCACCAGGAAAGCACCCATTTCTTATGGAAACCAACAAAACAGTGGGAGATCTGCCTTTCCGGTGTGTTTTGGAGTGTGTTTTTAAAAGAAACTCAGGAAAATGAGCAGTGCAGTTGGTTTTCAGCAAGCCTCTGCTTGCTGAAAGTGGCTGCGGTGGAGCTGGCCCCCGACAGCCAGCCAAGGGGCCGGGAGGAGTCCCCCAGAGACTCCCCAGGACGAGTTAATGGAGGATTTGATTGCGAGCCGGTTCAAAGGATCAGGAAGGTGGCAAAGTGAGACATCTGTCAGAGTCTCCCAAAAGACACGGAACTTTTATCACTGTAGTTTTTCACACCTGAAGCACTGAATTTTTAAGTAGAAAAGGAGAACAAAATTACCTGCCAAAGTTTCAGCACAGATGTGCCTAAACTCAGCTGTTGAATAGTATCCTGATAGCTGGGCAACAGATCACTGGGGCTATCTTCAGGTTCAGAACAAAGGGAGGAAAATAAAGAGCTTTTAAGGCCAATCCTGTTCCTTTTATTTGACATATTTAGCTGAGCAATTCTCTGTGAAAGTATCATCCGCGGCAAAGCCGTCCTGCTTTACAATCTGCCTGTAATGCATTTCCGAGAAAAGAGGCAGAGGCAGCATTCTGCCTTTCAGGTTAACCTTTGCAAGAGAGGGACAAGGGTGGCACGGCTCTCTTGGCTTTCCAGGCTCTCTGAGTCCCCCTCTAATAAGCTGCAGAGGTTTATGTACACTCTGAATAGATCCTTTGACATTTAACATTCTGGCAAGTTATGATAACTCTGTGTAAGATGTAAAAACTCATGCATTTTAAATGGTGATTAGCTGTAGGGATGAAACTACAGAGAAAATGGCTGGATTTTCTGTCTCTGTTAGCTTAGAGTCAAAACTACATGTTTTTGTGGATGCCTGGTTTCAGACTAAGCCACATAATTGATCTCACACAGGGGTAACCTGGTGAAATACAAGGGTTTGTGTGATAGGGCAGATCAAATTAATATACGTCAAGAGCCCCTACTGGTTTTAAAACATCACTGAGCTTATTAGAGCCACTTGTTATGAAAAACCTCCTGGGGAGGAGGAGAAGTGCAAGGCAACGCAGGCAGGGAAAGGCATGCCTGTGAGCAGCAAGCACCTATAAGTGCACCTCCTTCCACCCTCATCTTCACAAAGCCTGTTCTTGTTCCCCTGGAAGGGACGTCCTTTCAGGTCCTTGCCAAAGTCCAAAGAGGGATGCAGCCGCAACGAAGCCCAGGCAGCTGTTTAACTGTCAGGAGCTGCTGTGCTCATTGCTGGCACTGCACACCTGGAACAGCTGGGCCAAGCCTGCCTGCCAGCCAGGGCACAGAGCATGTCATCCTTGTAATTAAAATTAATTCCCTGAAGTGCTTTCTCCTCTTCCCCAGACACAGCAAACAGCTGGAGGCTGAGATTACGGACGCTGATGCCAATTAGAGCTGTGCTAAGGCCAGACACATGGGGAGCATTAGTGCACAGCTCTGCTGCGGAGACACGGCACTTGGAGCTCCTCTGTGTCAAGGTACAAGGTAGCTTCCTGGGGAGGAAGCCACCCAGTCCTGTCCCGTCATGTCCCTGCAGTGGTATGTGTTGTCCCATCCATGCATCCCACACTGTGGAGACTACCTGGAGACAGGCAGAGTGCACCCACTCTGGCAGTCCTCAAAGGAGATTTGGAAGAAGACCCACAGGGTGTAAAAAATGGCAAGTGATTGATGGAGGCGGCAGCTTGTCTTTGCAGGTCTTTAAAAAGCTCTTTATGCTTCCTCGGTGACAGAGAGACAGCCACAATATGCATATGGGTCAGGAAAACAGAGTTCCCCTCTTTCCCCAAAAACTAGGCTGTGCCCCGGCCTGGCTTTTGCTTTTCTGGGTCACAGTGCCAGCCATGGTAAAACCAACCCTCGTTTCTTTCTACCGTGTCCATTCCCAAGCAGGGAGGAAGATTTGCTCGCAGGAGGGAAGTGCCTCATAGCAGCCCTTCCAAATTCCAGGCTGTCTCCCGCTTGCTGCAGGTGGGCCTGCGCAGGGGAGCAGCCTCTGCAGGACGAGCCTGGCTCAGCCCCAGCATCCCCAGGCAGAGCACCTCTAGGGAGGCAGACTCGCACCCTTAGGGGACCCTCTGGCTTAGCACCCACCCCTACTCCAGAGCAGGGGGATAAGGGATATTCTGGCTTGCCTCCAAAGCGCCTCTCTCATCCCATACCATGGAGAGCCAAGGCACTCTGCCAGCACCCAAGGTACCAATCACACACCAATGGAGTACTTTTCCCATTTCCCTTCCCGATTCTTAGCAAAATGTCTCAAGCGGTTTGTTTTTTCCAGTGTGAGCCAAACACTGAATATTTTTCTTAATCTTTTCTTTCAAAAGAGCTGGGGTTTACTGCAGATTTCACCCAAGGATTTGGCTGGAAGCAGATACAACTTTGATCAAAATGACCGGTCTGCTCTAGCACAGCCCAGAGCTCCTAACACAACGGTTTTGCTGTCCTTGCCCCTGGGTAGTGCTGCCAACCATGGAGATAACTGGCATGTCCAGCATCTTCCTCTCAGACGTCAGAGCAAGTGGGCACGCTTTCAGGAATGTGACATTATATGCTTTTGGCATCTGCATTTTAACTTTCTTTTTAAACTGGTGCAAATCCAGAAAGGTGCCATATGTCACAGTGAAACACAACACATCTCCCACCTGCCTTGTCGGACTCCGCGGCCCAGCCGAACAAAGCAGAAGAGAGACACAGGCAATCTAAGCAAACCCAAGAGCAGCTCAGGAGCTAAGCACTATCTAGGCAGATAGAGAGAGAGCCATGCACATCCTAGACCTGGACATCTTCTTTGCTTAGAGTAATTTGCCCCTTGCTGAATCACATGCTGCCATGGAGGGATGTGTAGCCTCAAGGACAGGGCTCTCCCATTCCAATGCTGGGACTTGAATGAAACCCAGATACCTTGTCGTACTGGGCATGGGAAGGGGCATACTCCCTGCTCACAGAGTGAGCCTTCCAGAGAGTGCTATAGCCCATTTGCACACACAGAGGCACTGGGAAGCCAACAAAACAGAGAGTAAACATGGTTTTTCCCTCTGTTTTGTGCATTGCTTTAAGCACAAACCTCCAAAAGGGAACACGAGGGGCTGGCATGCTTCTGTGACACTGGGTTTGTGCCAAGACAAGGAATGCTCCCTACCCTGTTCAGGGTTTGGGAATGATAACTGAGTCCACCTTGGGGCTTGGGAGTGGGGTCGGTGTTTTTCTGAGGTCCCACGGCCATACGGGACTGTGATTTTCCTTCTCCCTTCCTCTCCCAAGCCCACCTATAGCTGCCCCTGCTCACCCCTTCCTCCCATCCCACTCTTCTCTTTTGCAGCCGAAATTACAAAATCAGGTGGCAAAGGTTAAAACCACTCCTGAAACCATCCTGTGCAAGAAAGGAGCATTTAGAAGGCTAAATCCTCCAATCCCCTTATTCCAATTAGGGTCCTTTCTCTTACAGACCTGGGAGTGGTGCAAGAAAATTACTCCAATCTGCTCTCAGTAGATAGCAGCGTCACAGTCAGCTCCTTGGCACGGGGAAGGCTCACGGGCAAACATACGAGAGAAAATCCCCACTACACACATGGACTCACACACATAAATATTAAGAAAGAAAAAAAGAGTGGGGGAGGTAGAAGTTCCTGAACACCCCGTAAGCTGATTAAAGGGTATTTTACTTTTACGTAGGAAGGATTTAGCCATGCAGTTCCTAGTACCATCTGACCTCAATAAACTCCCATGCCGTCGGCGGGTGCTGCCGTTGGGTGGGGTCACAACCTGTGCCTGGGCTCCTTGAAGGTCAGCTGCACCTAGACAGCTTCATCAGGACTTGTGACACCATTGCTGGACATCTGTGGTGGATGAGATGGTCCTTCCCCAACCTTCTCAGACTGTCTTGACCCTTGTGCACTTAGCCATCTCAAAGCCACGGACCTCAAAGAGAGCAGTGCAGAGGCTGTAGGAGCATTTTGGGACGTGCGTTTTGGCCAACCAAGGTGTCTCCATGAAGAAGAGGAGCCCCAGCAGATCCTGAGTTGCTGCAGTAACACAGCTGGGGTCTGGACAGTGGGCAATTTGGCAAGGGACGCTACCTTGTAAGGGTTGCCCTGGATAAATAGCAACCCCGAAGGCTGGATGGGCTTTCTTGGTCCAAGGCGGGACCAACAACGTCCACATGACACTGTAGCAGCATTTATCCAGCCTGTTCTTAGAGCTCTCTGGAGATGGAGTCTGAATGCATCCACACTGCTCCTCCAGCCAGAAGGTCTTTTTTGATCTCCTGTATCAATTTATTTGAAGTATGAATGTGAATTTCTCCCCTTCAAAACTCAGAATGACCCCCCAGAGCTTTGTATGCTGATTTTTGAGAATCTGCCTGCATCCTTCTTGAGGTGTGGGCTCAGGATACCTAGCTTGATGATGAAATCCTCTCTTTTTCAAAATGCAGTTTCTCGTGTCTTTTCCTCCAACATAGAAAAAGGCCAGGCTCATGTGCTCTTCTTAAATATTGCCAAATAGGGGGCTAATACATCTAACATAAGATGCTGCGTTTCACACTGCAGATTTGGTGACCCCTTCCTGCCACTGTAAAGAGGAGAAAAAAGACCTTCCTCTATGCCACTCTCAGCTTTGATGCCTTTGGGATGGGTCAGCTTGTGCGCACTAGCCACTAGGTATCCTTTAATACAGAGCCTTGGGGCTGAACTGGGGATGGCCCTTCTGTTTCATAACCTTTGCTCACTGCCACGCACAAGGGTGTCCCCAGCCAACAACGTGCAGCTGTGAATAGCCCTGGCACCCATGGCAACCAGATTTACTTAATGCAGCTCACCACAGGTCTCTCCACGCTGTGCATGTCAGTGGGTGTCAAACCTAAGCACAAGTGACTGCACAAAGATCATGGTGGCTTTACACCTGGCAGCATCCTCAGGGCAGCTCACCTCCTGCTCAGGGATGGCCCCAAGGCTCACAGACCCCGTCTCCCTCCTGCTCCCGGGTGTCTCTCCCTGCCTTCTTCAAAGAGTGGTGATGCACAGCCTCAGCGCTCCTCAGTGTTACCTGTTTGTAGCATTTTGCTAGACATCCCGTAAAACAGTGTTATGTCCCATAAACAGGTAAGTCTCTGGCAGCTGGTGGCAAGGATCAGTTCAGCCCTGACTTCTTGCAGCTTTGGGTATGACAGCTGTGCAAGGAGCAGGGATCAGATCAGGGCAATAATTTCCTTTTCCTTTGTCATTCTTAGAGTCAATGATGGCGAGCTTTTCTCTGCAATGATACTGCACAGACATGATGGGTTAAATAACAGTGATTAATGGATGATTTAATCACGCTTTGTGCCTGCTGGATGCAGGCAAGTGGAATCTCCACTCCCACTTTTAATGCTCACACAAACGGAGAATGGGAAAAGCAAGGTGCAAATTCACAAAGCTCCATTCAGCTGATATTGCTAAGCAGTATTGTTTATCACTCCTGTTTCCAGAATGTCTCCTGATGAGAGTTTAATGTTCATTCTGGTTAAAGGAGACTCAGATGTTGTTTCAGGACTGGGGATTGGTTTGGGCTCCAGTCTATTCAGGTATAAATTGCAGCTTGCAAAATCTCTTGGTTTCCCTGCATGGTCCTGAATTTCCTCATCAGAGGCCTCAGGAGCTGCTCTTAAGCTCAAGCCCGTGGTTGTCACCTGCATTGTTGCAGCAGTGCTGGGCATGGCCCCACGCTTTTCTACACCATCACCTTTTCACTCTCTGCCACTGTTGCTGCAAGGTAAAACCTATTTTTTGTTGCAAAGTAGATAAATCAGGTTACTTAGTCCATGTTCTTCCAGTCCCCAGAAGCTTTTACTCTCCTGTTGCTCACTCTCTGCTGCCATCACGGGGACAGTTCCTCGTTGCAGCCTCTCCTGTGTGCCTCTTATCCAGACCCGTTTAGATTCCCATAGCAAACCGAGTTTCCCCAAGAGCTTGTGGGCATTTCAGACCCATTGAGGTTATTTGCAAAGGAAAGGAAATCACATCAGTCATTTTTAGCTCCTTATATGTTGTTTAGCCTTTTTTTTATAAACTTTTTTCCTCCTTGCCTTGTTCCTACATGGTCTTTCTCAGCTGTAGATGTTTGGCAGCACCACGAGCCCAAGTTGAAGCTGGCCACCACCGATGCACATGTAAAAGAGGAACACAGAAAATATGAAGATTTAAAGGCAAGGAACAAAAATACAAGAATTGCAGATGCCACTAATGTCACTGGGGGCTCCCAAAGCAGGGCTGGGTGCTCAGAAGAGCTTTCAGCTGCCATGGGAGAAGGCTGTGACTCACAACGCATCTGCACCTGGTTGTATAGAGAGGAAAGGCATTAAATGAGACCATACCACTACAGAAAGTTGTATCAGAGCGATGGTGGGAGGGCTGCGGGAGGAATGACAGCACTAACGCAGCTGAAGAAAGCAGTCGTTACAGAAAGGAGAGGAAAATGGTTGGGAAATGCCTGGACGTGTGCAGGACTGACCTGAGCTGTCTCAAAGGAGAAAATGGGCTCCTCTGTCCAAGCGTTGTCCATGGCACCTCTCAGTCCTCCTGTCCTGGAATGGGGAGACTTTTCACTGCTGTTTCTCCCCCTCCCTTCTGCAGGGGTCCGGCAGCAGCCTGCAGTCACATGCAGTAGTGCTGGGGCTTGCTGATAATCAGTATGTGGGTTATTCTTCCAAGGCAAAAATGATGGGGAAAATCAGGTCCCTCCCAGCCCTCTAGTCATGGGGATGCCCTTTGCTTTTGCAAAGAAAAAAAGATAAATAGACAAGAAAAAAGTGTAATATAGCTCCTATTTCTCCAGTTGGAAGATAAGAAGATGTAGTTATAATGATTAATCCTCCCAAGCTACTTTATACAACATAAAGAAGGAGAGAAAGGGCATAATCCTATTTTCTCCCTCCATTTCCATGTCACCTTTAGCATCAGTATTTGAGAGCAACGAGCTCCAAACCCCAGCAAAGGCAGGGAATACATTCAGGATGTTTTCTGTGCATGTATAAGTATGCTTCTTTCTTTGAAGCTGTGATACAGTCTGTTCTCAGCAGACCTTTCCCAGACATGGCTGTGAAACCACAGCTTGAAAAGTATTGTCCCCTCATGCAAAAGTCAGCCCTCATCCTACTGATCAGACAGTCTTTGCCCTAAAAAAGTGACACGTTGTTTAGCCAAATTGCAGGTACACACATACACTCACTGATTCTTCCTGGCATTGCAAACAAAGCCCAAGCCAGGCTTAAAAAAGAACATAAGATTAAGCTCCTATCAAGCGGTAATTAAAGCCAGGAGGAGAGATAATGATCTCAAACATAATGAATCAATTGGTATAGGGAATGTTTGTCCGACAAATTACTGTCATTATACACAGAAGCAGGAATTACTACACATCAGCAGAAATACAGTTCATCAAACTGCTGTAATGACCTGATCAGGTTTAGAGAGTAATTAAAAGGACATTCCAGCCTGGATGCATTATTTGCTGTTAATCATGATTACTCATACTCATATCTTTACCCAAATAATTGCTTCTGATAAGGGCTGCAGATTTATAGGGGGCCATGGAGAGGAGTGGGCCAGTGGTGCATCGTAGCTGTGAGACAGCTGAGAGCCCGGAGTGACCACAGTTTGGTGAGTACCGCTGTGCTGACACGGTCGGGCTGGATGGGCTGCCTTCTCCCCTCTTTCAGTTTTTGGGTGGTGCATTTCAGGCCTCTGGGATGCTTTGCTGAGCCGTTGCCATGCGGCCATCCATCTCCTGAACAGCAATGCTGGTAATATGTGGGGTTTTCCTCCTTTGGAGCAACCAGAGGAAAGAACAGAGCCCAAACAGCAGCTGGACCAGATGGCTTCCAGAAATACATGGTCTTTAGTTTTAGGTAGAGCACAACGGATGGGCAGGAGCGAGAAGGTGCGGAAACTGACTGTGTACCAGCCTTTTTGGAAGCTCTTCTAGCGGTAGTGCTCCTGCAGGGTGGTGGGAGCTTTGATTCAGCAAAGACTTTGGGTGCAATCTGACATTTCAGCAGTAGGATTTATCTGCTGGAAAGGTCTGAGATGCTCCCAGGTCCTGGGCTGGCTTGGTGCACGCTTCGTGCACACTTCTTTCAGCTAAAGGTCCCAGCTAGCTAAGGAGGTTGCATTTATTGAAAGCCAGCATCACCAGGGAGGGCAACAAAAAGCTCGGAAGCATCTGAAGAAAGTTGAACAGCTCTACTGTGATCACACTGAAGATTTACCTCCTCTCTGGGGTCTGACTGATTAAAAACACCAATGCAATACATCATTATTGATACACAGGAGAAGTTCCCCAACAGCCTTTACTGTTCCTAGCAACTTCAGCAAGCAAATATGATCTGCACAGGGAAGACAAAATTATGGCCAGAAAGGGAAAAGACACGTTGATCCACTTGATTAGCAGCTAGAAAGGTTATGAAGAGAGGGGAAACTCTGCAGCTAGGGATGGGGTTCAAAATGGGCTTTTAAACATGGTGCTCCAAGACAAATGCCAGCCCAGGGTTGGCACAAGGAAGGCCAAAATGCTGTGGAGAGATCCTGGCCGGGGGTCAAGACAAGGCATTGCGTGGCAGGTATTGTACAGACTGGAGGACAGGCTCAGGATCCAGGTTTCCCTTCCCTGAAGGGTGGTGTGCTCTGGTTTTGGTGGCTGTTTTCAGCTCTTCCATGCCCCTTGGCTGGGAAGCAGTACTGTGGAGTCTGTTTTGTTTGGACTCCAATGAGAAACTGATCTTTGAAATGTCCTTCTTGTTTTACTTATTCCATCCCCCTCAAAGCCAAATCAGGCAGGAAAGCACAACAGTAAAGCATCAGAAGTGTGTGTGAGATGAAACTTCTGGCTCCTTAATCATGCAAAACCTCTCACCTGTCTGCTCTGCAACCCCCATTAAATATTTATGCTGTGGCTTACAGCGAATAAATTTCTGTATACATCCCCCACTCTTGTCCTTCCTCCTCTTGCCTCTTCTCATCTTGCAGTATCTCTAGAGTAGCAAACAGTCCCAGAACGTGGCTAGAAAGTGTTCAGGCAACTCTGACAGTCCTTTAATGCTCTTTGTACTGTCTAGTTTCAGACTAAAATAAAACCAAAGTGGGAGGACTTTGATTTTGGGTTAGCAAGTACTATCTGAGAGTTTCCAGGACAGCGACTAAGAAAGCAAGGTTTGCTTCTTTGCAGGAGGAAGGCAGGTATATTATAAATTACAGATATGGCTTCTGTGTAATCCCTGGGGAAATGTGAGCACCCTCTTCTAAAGGCACATACACATCTCTGCAGGCATAGGGCAGCAAAAAGAGCCTGGAAATAAAAGGGAAAAACATGCAGTGGCTTGTGATAAACAAACTATGCTTTGCTTTTCTTTTTATTTCAGTAAGAAAACAAAATACGAGGTTTCTGCTACTGAAAATGCGTGCTATTTCTTTTTTCCTTCTTGAAAGATTAGAGGATAGGCAGATATCAGCACACACAAGAGCCCTTCCCTTCTCCTGTGTGTAGATGAAATTTTATTTGGTACCTGCCATTCTTTTTTGCCTGATAAAACCCAAACAGATTTCTCCTGGGCATCTTCTAGGTATACTAATAGCTGTTCCTGGGGGATGCTTTCTTGGGTGCTTTAAATCCTCTCCCTGAAGGCTCAGCTCTCAGAGACTTATAGCAGAATGGGGTTTATTCCATGGTGTTGTGCCGCTGATGGATTAACTCACACGATACCTCCCTGCATATTCAAGGCATATTATGCTGACTCACAGCAAAACTCCAGCACAAACAGCATCTCACACAGCCAACCTCAAACCCATGCTCCAAGACTGCATGGTGATGGTGGTGGGATCACAACTACAAACAACTTCCAACTAACTGGCAACATGAATGATTTGAATTGTTCATCTTTTGTATTTTAAAGAAATACTATCTTTGCTGGGAGGAATTCCTGCCTAATTTAGTTATAGTGATGTTATTTATATAGCAATGTCTTCTGCGTGGCATGTGAACTGTACCAGACAAACACCAAGGTCATTTGTTCTGCTGCTCACAAAACCTTGTGCTTTAATTCAGGAGAGAACATGGTTTCCTTCGTGACTGGTCTGTGGCAACTAATTATTCCCATGATTGTCCTATCACACTTCTCAGCATCTCTTCCAGCCCGGGAGAGGTAAGCATTCGTTGTGCCTCTGCTTCCTTTTTCTCCGTGGCTTTTTGAACAAACTGCTAGCTATAAAGTCAGCCTTTTATCTTCCTTCCAGAACTTGCAGCTGCTTGGCTGTTGGATTTTTTTTCTTCCCTAAATTGATTTAGTTAAATGAGTGCAAATGTTGTAATTTTTCTTGCTTAATAGTGGAAACATCGATTTGACTTAATTCAGGAGAAAAATCAGGACCCCAAACAGATCAAACTACAGTAAAAAAGACGCTCTTGAGTTTGTTTTCCTGCTCAGTACTTACACAGGCTGATAGAGGTGGAAGTTTCTGTTTCAAATAGCCTACTCCCATGAAAACATAACCAAAAACAGTCAATGTTGTAAGTTCACAATCTTGCGTGTAAGACTTTGGCAGGGTTGGCCCTCCTCCCGCTTGTGCAGGGGCAATTAAAGCACAGAGAGACTAAAGGACTTAGGCTGGAAGAGGAGGACCTGAGACTCCCTTGCAGCCCTTCTGCAGCCACAACCAGTGCCTGGCCCGGCTTCCCTAGCACTGTACTGGCACAGACACACACACACACACAAGTGCTGGTCTTCGGTACCGCCACCGTTACCTACCTGTTCCTCAGGCTTTCTGTATCTGGGTGTTTAATCTATTACTTCTCCAGTCTCTTGTCCTACTCTTTTGTGCTGAATCAGTGTTAACCTCACATTCCCATATGCTTATGGTAAGGTGATTACATTAGTTAAGAAGCAAGTGCAGGTAGTTTTTCTGTGCGATGGTTAACAAAGATATTTCTTTTAAACTCCTATAAGAGTTGACCTTTTTTTGTGAAACTTTGCCAAATTGACACAAATTCTTGCACACCTTTGTTAGGGACCCTCTTTCCTTGAGGGAGCAGTTTTAAATGCCCATTCTTCTCTGGTCTTAGACCCATACCTTTTCACCTCTTTTTCCTCTTCTAACCTCCCAGGACTGAGAGACATGCTGATGGGCTCTTCCACAGTGAGCTCAGCAAGATGAATGGCAATGCCTACGTGCGGCAGCTAGTCAAACACCTGGTGGGCCTCAAGGAGAGGTAAGGACCAGCCAAAACCACTCTTCTGGGGCATGGAAGTCTCCAGTGGGAGATGGGATCTCCGCAACAAGGGGGATGCCCATGGGGCTGAGCGGTCTCCAGCGCCAGAGCAAGCCTGAGCGCTGGCCTCATCCAGAAGATGCCCAAGATGAAAGGAGACAGAAGAGGAGAAGGGGAGGGATATAGGGCTCCTTGATGGTGGGAAGAAAGAAATTTCTGTGTCCTGTGGTAAGTCCCACATCACATGGCTGGGAGGAGCAGCCATTGTACTGTATTTTCCCTGACGCAGGTCCCAGAGGCACTCAGATGGACTGTTTACCAGTGAATACAGCAAGATGAGAGGAAACGCTCAAGTTCAGAAATTCATTCAAAATCTCATGGGCCGCAAGCGCAGGTAAGAGCTCTGCTTCTTGGGAACGGGAAGGCAGCTCGGGCCATGCAGGCTGCAGGGAGGCAGGTCTCAGCTCCAAGGAAAGGGGGGTGGTGTGACCAGTGGTTTGGAAAACTTGAGACAAGGGCAAGCAGGCTGGGGCTTGATCTCCTCCCACTAGGCTGTGCCTGGAGCTGCTGTGCCATAGCAGAGATGCCCCATCAGCCTGCCCTGCCTGTCACAGCAGGCAGAGCAGGACACAAACCTTCTCACTGAGGCCATTTCTAAGCATAAACCAACACTTTCTACTGCTTATGCATATCAAGCTTAATCCATAGGACACAAAACTTTACGTCAGATCACAGCCTGGGATTTTTTGTTTGCATTTTGATTTAGCCTTTTGGGGAAAGTTGTAGGTGATTTACCAGCTTCAAATAAAGCACCTGAGAAACTGTTTGTAGATAAATGGGCTCTGTAACAGAATGAGGAAGACCTGGGTATCATAGTCCCCACCCATGGCTCTGACTGCCAAACTGGGCAGGCTTTAGACATAATCGGATACGGCCAATATGGGGTCTTTCATCCAGCTGAAATACGGAGCCACTAGCTCCCACTGAAGCCACGTACACGAGCACATCATCAGTTATAATATGTGGTGCACTGCGCTACAACTCACCACTGCTGCTGCCCTTGCTGCTGGTATGTTATGAAGGGCCAACATTGCCTGGAGAGGTTTCCTTCAGGCTCGGTCCTTTCTTCAAGGCAGAGACATAGCACATTGATTCCTTCCCATCTGTTCACTGTGCTTTGATATTTTCTGGAGCACGCACCACTTACAAAATTCTGGCAGATGCAGTAGATTTTTAATTTCCAAATGCTGGAAAAAGGCAAATATCCATGGGCGGAAGGACATGCTGGTACTGGGTAATGAGGCAGAGTGCAAGTGCATATTAAAACCTGTCCCTTTGCCAGCCAGAAAGCATCTGAGCCTGATTTGAAGAGGATACCTCTTTTTCTTCCTGCACAGCTATGGTGACAGTCGGCAGGTTAACGGAGCGTGGACCGTGGGACAGATGGGTGAGGGGGGTGAACCTGCCTTCCAGACAGCAGTGCTACTTTACAGCTGTGGTGGTTACATTTTTTTTTTTTAATTATTATTAACTTTCTTTCTCTAAATCAGCTCTCCAGGCCCAGTCAACACAGATGTGCAGGGGAGAGAGGAAGAAAACAGCCATGAGGAACTTTGCTTTATGTGGTTGTACCAGAGCTTTCTGAACACCAAGTAGGTGGGACAGATTTGTCACCTCTGTGGTCCTGATCACCACAGTATTGAAGCTGAAAGAGGACTTTTAGTAATTTGTAAATGCCCGGTTTTTGCCCCAGGCACAGAAGTCTGATGTAATGCAGCAGATCAGAAGGGCTCAGCTGATATCCTCAAAAATATCCTTAAAAAGGGGAAGGGTGGAAGATTTATTAAATTGTCCATATTTTAAAATCACTTCTACTTCATTCCCCATCAGCTCGTGAGACACTGTCCCGGCGACTGTCATTGCTGAATTGCAGGCCTCCATCACACAGTTTTGTACCTCCTGTCACTCTGCCAGCAACCACACTCCCAGGGGTGGTTTGCAGAGCTGGAAAAGCAAATGCTTTAGTCTAACTGCAAGGTGGCATGGGGCTGTGTGCAATCTCAGTTGATTTCCATGCCTGCATTCACGGTAATCTCTATTTCTACGTGCCAAGTCCACCTGGCAATCAGGTTTGCCTTACCTAAAGCAAAGCTGGCATCGATTTACAGCTAGGAAGTGCCATATAAAAGCCAGTTATTAAAAATAATAAACCCCAGGGAAATGAAATAATATCTTTTTCTAATCATAGAGTTGTCATCCTGGACTGAAACAATTGTTCGCCCCATTCGGAAACCTGATCTAACAGCTAAGATAGAAAGCCTTTGCTACCCTGTCTTGATTCAGTTATTGATTCAAACACACACCTCAGGATGGGCTGTCCCAGCATCTGGACATTGTCTCTTCCTAGCAGCCACCCACTTTCAATTAGACATCTCATTGTTAAATCACTAAAATTAGGAGGAATAAGCTGGCCCTTAGTGCCTCTTGTCCACATTGCCTAGAATAAATGGGGATGATAACACCAATAGGCTTGCCTGTGCGTTTGTGGGGTGCCTGGCTGCTGGCAGCCATGATCTGGGTCCCTCTATCATACATCTGCTCCTTGGAGTCATCTTTGAATTTTACAAGGTGGCCTTGTCACACTTCCTCCAGGAATAACAAACTATCACTCATTTTTTCCCTCTGAACAGCCTCTCTGACAATGATGCCAGGGAAGCTGCTGCAATTACCAGCCAGTATGTTTGCCCCATCTCTAAGCAGTTGGTCGCTGACATGAAGGAAGATACAGACAGTTTCGACTGAAGGTGAAGGCAAAGAAACAACCAAGGAGATGGCTTTGCATGTATATAGCCTTGAAAATAAACAAGGAAGCTATTGAATTTGCTTAGGAAAAACTCCTGAGATCAGCAAATAAAAAAGAATTCTAGAAAGCAGCCAAGAACCAATAAAACCTCTTAGATTACCAAGAACGAAATACATGTCAGTGTGAACTGATGTCAGTAGATGGAGCCTGACTGAAGCACATCACTTCCGCTTTGTGTTAGCATCTGGCTGCCTGCTTCTGAAGTCAAATAAAGATTTGTTAGCTACATCTGTGCTTTGGCTGCTCTTTGGGAAACAGTAATAAGGGTGGTACCATTACTAGGTGTTGGACCGTTAGGAATGCAGGGTTGGGGGGAGAAGTATTTTACCAGGCTTCTCCCACTGGAGGGGATGTTTGCCAGGCTTCCCCCACATGAGGCATGTTGGGACTAACTGGAGTCCCTGGCCACATCTGCCGTGGCTGGGACTCACCACTGCTCACAATCCAGCTGTACAAAGAGGCCAGCATCAGGGCCTCCATTTATCAGAAACTTAGCCAGGTGCTAGATTTTATTGCAAAGAAATGTACTGAGAGCTACTCAGTGTAGATACCCACTGTAAATATTGTTTCCCCTCCATTCTGCCCCAGTATTTACTGGCCCAGTTTTCTCATAGCCACTAAAGACAAAGCTCCACTAGGAGGAATTTGTTCCCACCATTTAATGAGGTTTACATGTTATCCCTGCACCATGCTGCCTGGAAGAGTCTCTTCTCTAATAGAACAGCAACTCCACCTTTTCTGTAAAACCAAGAGATTTTGAAGAGCAGCTCTAAAATAAGGCATCTTCAACTGCGATCATGTGTGCCCACTGCAGAACTGCTCGGTCCGTCCTGCACCATCAGTTCTCACCATTTACGATGCACCTGACATCTGCAAAGAAGCTAGGGGATTTTAAAAGGAGCAGTGAGAGCAGCTGTCCCCTTTCTCCTCCTACACAAAGTGCAAGCCGAAAACAATGGTGTTTCTTTGCACAAGTGGCCAAATGCCTTGCCGCATGATATTTGGCGTAGAAGAATTTACACAGGCTCAGAAAAAGACAGGACAAGGCAGCAGAACAGCATGCTATTGAAGCTTCAGGAAGCTGCTGAGGTAGAAATAGTTGGAACCTGGATGGAGATTCTGGGGGGCATCCCCACTGCTGGCAACTGGTAGAAGGGGACATGCATTGTCCCTACAAAGTTGCTGGGTAATCGCTGGGCTGCAGCTGAGCCCAGTCACTGTCTCTGGATCCACTCTGCTCACCTTGCAAGGGTACTGTAGGGTGGCTGGGAATAACAGGATTGTCTCAGAAACATAACTGATTATCTCAACCCAAGGACTTACACGGGGCCTAGCTCCTTCCTTTGCCATCCAAACAAAAGAGCAGCCAAGATGGCCTTGTCTTTGCTGAAGTCTTTGCCTTTTCTAGAAATAAAGATAAAATATTTGAGAGCTGGGTTTTTAAATTTTTTTAAATAATCTGTTTTTCAGGAACAACATGACAGACTGCAACTAGAAGAGAGAAAACGTAAGTCATGGGCTGAAGAGCAAAACCTGTTATAAAAGGGAATGTGGGCCATGCAGAAAAAGCCTGGCTAAAATAAATAAGATACAGGGCGCATAGTAGCATCATTATACCTCTTTCCAGGACAATGATCTGACCAAAACAGACCCTGTCTCTGGCACATCAGAAGCATAAACTCGCCCACTTCCTCCCACTGGGAGAGGCTGGAGTATACAGACAGCTTCCCAAGTGTCAGCCCTTGTCCTCCTTCCTGCTCATCTCAGGGGGCTTGGCTCTGAATTCTGAAATGCTTCAAATGCGTTGTTGCTACAGAGAGTTTAGGATAGGAAAGACCCAGGAACAAAGTAGAAACAGGAATTCATGTGTTATCATGTTCTGTGACTGGTAAATATCTTTCAATAAGTCATCCAATGAGGCAAAGAGGCAAAGGTTGAACTGCAGCAATCTACTGCAGCCAGCCAATGTTTTTTGCCTTCACGAAGCAGTGAACGCAGAAGACGGCACTGGGAGAAACAGGGAGAGAAGAGGATCTGCTTAATCAGAAACAGGGACTTTTTCAACAACTGGCATCTCACCATGGCTGTTTCTCACTGGCTCCTCACTTCTGTGCTCTTTCTGCTGCCCTTCGTAACACAGGTTTCAGCACAGCAACAAGGTAAGCTCTTGCAGGAGGTCCATGGCCTCGGAGGAATAACCCCCACGGCAGCAGGTTGCACCATTATAGGTGGGAGATGTTTACACTCTTACTCCAAGACAGCTTTGTTCAACGACCTTCTCTCCAATGGTAACCAGAGAGGTCTCACGTCTCACCCAACTCTGTCACAATGTGAATCCCTGGCAATTTTGTGTCTCATTTGTGTGTTTTTCCAGGATGTGCTGTCAATAACAACAAACCGAGCATTTATGAAAATAGCCCTCCTGGCTACGTGGTGACCACTATCGATGTGGAACCAGACTTCACTGCAATGATTGATCATGCTTCCCCCCATGTCAGTTTTTTCACTCTACAGGGGTCCAAGCTGCAGCTGAGCCGAAGTGTGGACTATGAGGTAAGCCTTTAGCTGGCAAGCTGTAAGGGTGAGATGGATAATGCTGGGATACAATTAATTTCAACCTGGGGTCTTGGACTTCCAGGATTCATAAACTGTTTCTAAAGGATCTAGGAAATAACTTTGAAAAGTAAACCTATTTCAGTTGGGTTTGAATTCACTGCTTGGGAGGTCAGCCCTTTCACAAGCAGAGCATAGGGAGGAGGGGGATGCATGGTATGCCTGCTGTCACCTTCCTTCAATGAGTCTGTATGAATTAAAGCAAGGGGAAGTTCTAAAACCAAAAGACAACTGTAGTGTTCAGAGCTCTCCAGGACTCATGGAAAATGATCCCTGCTTGCCTAGAGAAAACACAGCTCTGAGCAACGAGGTGATCTTGCGTGAAACATAAAGGCAATATAAAAGGTCAGTGTGTTCAGTTAGGTTGCTGCTAAATTATTTTACTTTCCTGGAGTACTCTGTACACAGCCACAAGCATCCTTAATCTGCCTTTCCCCTACTGTAAAAACCCACATTTATTTGAGCAAAGAACAGCAGAGTTAACACCCTGCAGGTGACACTATACTTGCTGCATGGTACATTTCTGTTTCATTCAATTTAAAAAGAAATCTCTGTTTGAATTCACCTAAAGCGTGAGAAAATGGCCAATTAGCTCTGCCGACCTGTTACAGGAATCACAGGGAGAGAAGCTGGAAGGTCGGTCTGCTTTGACTCCATCAAAATTCCAGCGCTGATGGATGGCTGTAAAGGAAAGAAAGGAAAAGTTAGATATGCCTGAAAACAAGATAAAGCCCAGCAGCATTTCTGATTCAGCAATGTGTGTATTTGTCTCATTTACTTTAGAAAGAGTTAGTACATTTTGGCTTGTTTCTACAATGGCTGGGGTTTTGTTTTTGCATACAGGAAGACACCTTGCTGCTGGTGTACCTGATTTGTCAGAACATCGATGGGCAGGTGAGTGCTCTTCCAAACACTCAGCCCTGTTAGAAGGTACTGCAGGGCAGCACGTACTCCCCTCTGCTCTTCCTAGTCGACAGACTGGGATGAGATGTCCTTTTCTTTGCAGACATACACACTCCTCTCACAGCCAAAGTCTTATTTTTGTCTTTGATTCTCTCACATTACCATTTCTGCAGAGGAATTCTTTGGAAATTCTTGTAACCGTTCTCAATGTGAACGATAACAGCCCAGTGTTTAAGCAAACGAACCTCACTGACATTGTTCCTGAGGTAAGCATTTTACAGAAGTGAAGAGGACGCTGGGTCACCCAGTGCTGTGGGACTAAGGAAGGGTTAGCTGGGAGAAGTCTTCAGCCCATTTCACAGAGAGAATAACCACAGCAACTTCGTTTCAGGATACAAAAGTGAATGCAACCATTGTAGCCCGTGCAGATTTAAGCGCTAGCGATGCTGACCTGGACACCATATTTTACGAACTCACAACAATAGTGTCGGTGAGCATCTTTGTTCTTTGGGGAAAAAATGGTAGCTTTGGAGAAGTCCTTGTGTTTAATTCAGAAGCGCCCCAGCTTTGAGGCTAAGGTCACTGTATTGCATTTAGTTCTCTGACAGCTTCTGGAAGAGGTATGTCTTTTGCAAAAACCAAGCATTAGTTTGGTTGGCAGAACAGAGCAATCAACATTGCAAGTATTGAATTCTTTTACTGCTCACTTTTATTGCAGTGTACATATTAAACTTTCATCTGTGATATTCTGAGCCATATGATCCAGGGAAGTCTTGTTGGCATGGTCTGTAAACATATCAGGAGACACCTTTGTACCTCACAGAGTTCAGAATTGCGCTGAGTCGGATAGGGAAAGGAGTTATTGTCCTGTTTGCCAGCAGTGTCCATGTGAAGTGGAGATAACACGAGCTGCCCAAGATCACACAAAGAGTCTTTGGCAAGGCCAAAGGCAGCCTCCACTTCCCCAGGTCCCAGTTTAGTGCCTTAGTTTATTTGCTCTTAAGGGGTTTGCTTGATAACATGGGAAATGAACTGTATGCAGTTAAATTGATGCCAGCCTAGAGTGCAAGGGCTAGAAACTAAAAAAAAAGTAAATTCAAGAGAAAAACCAAATGTGTATTTACACTTTTAAAAAGCATTGTGGAGTGAGCAGGCAGTGTCGGACATTCTGCCTCCATTACCTCCATAACCCCAGGGATTTTAAGGGTTGTGAATTGAAACCACAAGTTTTGAATTTCAGCTATTTCAAACTTTACACTCACATCAGTGTAAATCCAGGGGGATTTAGAAATCCGGAGGAATTCTAGTTAAGACATAAGATTAAAGGAGAACCAAAGCAAGTGCAGAAGGTTATAGAGTAAAATGCAACTTATGTTATTTCAGTTTAGCTTTACAGTTGCTTCCAAAGTTCAGCTGTGCTAGGCGAAGGCAAGTGATCTTGCCAGCTCTCAGAGGCTGAGCCATCTTTGATCTGTTTTGTGCATGGATGTGAGATTGCTTGGCTGTCATGGACCCACAATCAAGGATTGTTGGCAACCTATTGAGTGTAGGAAATAAATGAAGTAAAAGGTTTCATCCAGTACCTGCTGAGCAGGCAGGCAGGCAGGCAAAGCAGGGGATCTTGGAGAAGAAAACTCACAGGAACATGAACAAACCTTTCTGACAAGCCAGGCAACTCCAGTGTGCAATACCAAAGATTAAATAGATCTGGCATTCTCACACTGCCCCCCACTCCCCAGATCCCCAGGCTTAAAGGTCCAATTGGGATGACAAACACAGCAATGAGCAGTATTTCAAACGTGTCTGTGATTGAGTCTGCTAGCAGAGTTTTTCTTTTCCCCCCCCCAGGGCACAGATGGTTATTTTGCCATAAAAGGAGTTAATAACCCAGAAATTTATTTACAAAAAGCATTGAACTATGAGAAATTTAATTCGACAACGTTGGTCTTGTATGCAAGGGTAAGTTCCTTAGGAGGAACAAAATGCCTTGTTTGCCCTCGTCTCTCTTAACTGAAGGGTAAGTAAGTCTGAATGAGAGATCTCTGGGATGGCAGGAGGGGGGGTGGATACCGGGGGCGGTGAATTTGGAGCAGCCTTCCACCCTCCGTAATTACACAGTCACTGTGTCCAGCCTTGCATTCAGTCCACCTTTGCCAGCAGAATGAGATAATTCACTGCTTTAGCTAATCTCACATAAACTGCTAAGCTTTAGACAGAGTGGAGTTACAACAGCTAAAACACCCTGGGTCACTGGCCTTTGCAGATGGGTTCTTCTTTTGGCATTAAAACTTGCGTCTCACGAGTATGCTTTGCCTTTGGGTACAGGACAGGCCTGTGGGCAGCACCGACACCATCAACACAGCTACCACAACAATAAACATATTTATTGAACAAGCTGACACCAAACCACCCTGGTTCCTACCCTGTACTTTCATTGACACAGGCAAAAGCATTTGCATCAGCAGCCCCTATACAGGGAGGGTCAATATCTCCGAGATACCGGTAAGCAGGCATGATCAAACAGTATCCTTGATGCTATTCTCAAACAATACCCAGATGCTATTCCCAGTGGGTAGTGCCTAACAGTTTCCATGATCTCATCCTGATCTCCAGTCATAAATGCAGATAATTCAGCATGACAGTGAGCCTTCATCATCCTGGAAAGTGGAGGTTCCCCCACCCCAAGCAGCACTGCTTGTCCTTGTTTCTGCAGGAGAGGCGAGAGCTGGAAAACCCTTTGCTCTAGGCTGTCTTGCTTCTGCCCTGTTACAGCCATTTCCCAGCAGTAAATGCCATTCTGCCCAGACAAAACCACCAGAGCCGCGCTGGGACGGGAGAGGGCTGCAAATGCTAATTTGGTGCTGTAGTGTGGTATGTAATGCTTTCCCTTTCTGTTGCAGACGGAACCACTCATCCTAGAGCCGGGGCCTATCTATGCTATTGATCCTGACTACACTTTAAATGAAAAAATCATGTACAGTATTGTTGGTGGTGAGTAGAAGTTGTCACCTTCCACAAAATGCATTGTTTTTATGTCCCCTACATTGCATGCTGAGAGGAGATACCCTCCATGGCACTTGAGAGTTGAGGGCCTGGGGATTTGCCCCTCTGTTTCTGCCACAGAAACATAACTAGATCCACAGAACATTGTGGATTAAGTAGAAGAAATAGACTCCACAGAGAGGAAGAAAAAGAGAATTAGTCCCACAAACCAATCTCCATGAGATCTGTTTCAAAAGGACTTTGTTTTTTGGGGAGGTGAGACATGTTTTATCTTTAAGCTTTTAGACTTGATTTTGCCAGGCTGATCACACCACTTTTATTCAGTCTTTGAACCTAAAATTCTCACATCATCAGCATAATTTTCATTCATTGCCAAGAATTATGTTTTTATTCCCCAGCAGATTGCCACTGTCTAATCTGCCCTGTTTTAGTCTTGATCTCAAAAAGATTACTCGAATACAGTCAACTGATTGCCCAATCATTGACTGGGCCATTTATTTCATTCAAAGGATTTCTTCTTCTTCTTCTTCTTCTTTTTTTTTTTTTTTTAAACAATAGTGGGGTTTTGAATAACTATCAAAGCAAAGGTAGATCATATTGGTGAGGTGGAGCCATTGCTTGTTCATCTCCCTTTACCTACGCCACATGGCACCACATCTGTGAATATCTTCCTGGTAATAAATACATTAAAGAGCCTTAAACACTACTGGCATTTCGGATGTAGTCTGTCCTCCCTACCCCACAGCCAATAGGGAACCCCAGACAGGGAGATCCTTCTCTGAATACAGCCCACAGTGTCCCAGAGTGAGGAAGAGAACTAAAAATTTTGCTTACATTTTAACATATATCCAACATAGATGTTTTTATGATTCAAACACGGATTAGAGACGTAGGAAGCTGATTTCCACCCCTACATCTATACAAGAAGATTTCTGTGTCTAGGCTCCTTCTGTAGTCAGTAGAGAGAAATAAGCATTTCCAGAGCAGAATGCAGCTCACGTTGAGGCCAATGTTCACAGTAAGTCAGATAAATCATGCACTGAGATGCCATTTCTCTTCACAATATAGGTAACAAGGTCAGGTAGACATGCCTTCCCTTTAGTTGCCTAGAGCTATTCAAGATGAATTCCCACCCAACTGTTCTTTGTAGATTGGTTTCTTGCCTTTAAAATAGGAATAATCCTTCCCTTATCTCTCCTGAAGTGCAGTTTGGGTTCAGTTAGGGCTTGGGTTCAGGTTAGGGTTAGGGAACTGGAGACCTTCGGTCCTCAAATTGCACCAGAGGCTCTAGGCTCTAGGCATTTAGCAGAATTTAAGCTGGCTATATCTGGGCCTCGGCACGGGAAATGCAAACCTTTGCTGCCCTACTTCAGCTCGTTGGGTTCACACACATCTTCTCAGCGCTTTTTGTCTGTTGAGTCGCTCTGAATCCCTGGCCAGCACTGCCAGTCCTTGGAGCAGCCAGGCAGGCAAGGAAAACAGCATTATGCCCTGGGAGTATTGTCACTAAGATGTGAAAAAATGAGTCAATGAGCTCCAGGTCACTTTATGAAGGTATCTGATGATTGAGTTGTCTTTCCATTTTCTTTAGGGGATACAGATGAAGTATTCTCAGTGAATGCAGACACAGGGAATCTAACTATGAAAAAAGCAGCAACTTCCTCAGCCTCCTACCTATTGCAAGTCATGGTAAGTCTGATGACATTGCAGACAACAACCTAGCATAGCTGGATTTCTAGGAAGCAGCAGTCTTGATGTGACAGGAGTCAATCACATTCATAATTAAAGCTAACTCAGTTATACCCTTTCTTTTGGAAGGGCCTAGTATTTAACCAGTGTCTTATAGCAACTTACATGCAAAGCTCTTGCAGAAGTTAAGAGGCATTTTCCCTTACCTGTGGGTTGAAATATCAAAGCACATTAACTGAATGGGGACATCCTGCTGAGCTGAAGGTAGGGATGAGCATAACTGGAAGGCTTTCTTTAGGCATGACTGGAGCTTGTGTTACAGTAGTTAACGTAACTCAACCCTAGAGACAAGCTCCTCTTTTGGCTACAGCTCAAGAGGAAAGGAGGGAGTTGAAAAGCACTCCCTGCACATACGTACCCAGGAAGATGTGGACTCTCAGGCAGCAACTGAACTGACCCAAAGCCTCATGAAGATGAGCAGACTCTGCCTGCTGGTGCTTTGTACTGGAACATGGCAATTTGTCCAGACACGGCCCTTATGGAGGGTCATATCTAGACTTTGGGGCTAGACCAAGACTGTGTGGAGGACCAACAGCAGAAGCAATCTAAAACACAAGGATTCCAAACCATAAGGCCACCTGTGACAGGCCTGGCTCAAAGCTCACTGAAAAGGATGGAAAGAACCCCATGGGCTGCAATGGGCTTCAGATCAGGCCTATCCTTTTATGTCTCATCACTAATAGGAAAAGGCTAACATGTCTCTCTCTCTCTCTTTCTCCCCAGGCCACCCAAGTCAACAACATACAGAAATACTCCATAGTCAGTGTAGAGATTAAGGTCATTAATAAAAGTCATTATCCACCGTACTTTGAGAGCAAGATCTACAATGGGACAGTACGTGTTCTTCTGCCCCCAAGAAGCTTTGTCTTCAAAGCTGGCAATCCTTCAGCCCCCCTGATGATAACAGCAGCGGATGAAGATTTCCCTGATGTAAGAAACTGAAAATGCACTGCATTCTTTCTCACTGCTTCAGGCTTAAAGCAGGATCAGAAAACATGAGGAAGGGGAGGTGGGGAGAGGCAAACACATGTTTTCCTCTAGTGTTCCATGTTATATTTCCCTGGCAATTCCACATAGATCAGAATCACTTATGGTGTGATGTAATGTGGGCTCCTCTCTTCCAAAAGCCAGTCTCACACAGATCTATGTAGGTGAGCTGATCCACTGCAAAACAGTATGCTGAGTAAAGCCCAGGGTTAGCAAAAACTGTGAACGGGTCCAGATCTGAATGAGGGCTGGGTGAAGTGTTTCCTTGAAGAGTTCGGGGTGGCAGGATCCCAGGTGGAGGTGTCCTCTCTCTGCCAGGTCAAGGAGAGCTATTTGTGGACTGGCCTGGGAAGAGGAGCCAGTCCAAAGACAGCAGACTAGCAAGGACCTGCAGTCCTGGGCTGGAAATTGTTAACCTTCTCCCTGTAAGGACTCATTCTGAGACAGCCATTCTTTAACAATGCACTGGGAGAAGGAAGAGCGAAGAGATTTACTGACCAGTCATTCCCATCCCACCCTATTAAATAAAGAAAAAAGTGCTAGTTTTATTGATGCCAAGGCTTCCATAACAAGACTGGGGACCTAGTAGAGGAATAACAGCCTAGACACAAAGGAAAAAATTGTGCAGACCTCAGCACAAGTATTATTCTACACGTACATTCCCTTTGGCACTGTATTAAAGGCAGAATGGATCAAATTTACAAGGTCCTGTGCATAGATGTGTTTTGCTTGGGCAAATACTAAAGATACCAACACAAGCTGGGTAATACACGGGATTTTTTTGGAGGCAACACTTCTAGGATACATTCTTGAACTCTGAGCAACGGGGTGAACACATTTGCGTTCAACCTTTCTCACCTCCTCAGTCCAGATTTATTTATTGCACTATACAGCTGCTCATAATTCAGGTGTATTTGACAAGCCCTGCCAATGGGTTGTTACGAAGACGGATGCAAAGCACGAACAGTGTGGTTTAATCATTCACTCTTCTGGCTTTTCAGAAAGTCAACCCAAACATTGAGTACTACATAAAAAACAGCACCGATTTCATCGCAACCAAAGATGGACTCATCCTGACAAACGTGATGCTGGAGTCAACAGGAACTGTAACCATAGAGGTAGGGCAACTTTCTTCATTATTTTGCCAGGGTTGTGAAGGAAGGGGTAGTTTCTAGTAGCGAAGCACCAAGGGTGGAATTCCATTAGATAAGGGATATAATGAAAGGACAGTCCTTGCCCCAACCATTTGCATCATAAATGTATAGGGACAGAGGGAGATGAAGTGATAGCAAATTTACTCTGTATGACACAGGCTATATCTGATGCTAGCTGTAAAATTGTTTCTCCAGTCCTGTGGAAAATATCATTGGAGACAAGCAAAAAGTCAACTGGGGAGATTTTAGGAGCCCCTTTCCCACACTCTGATTCTGATTAACAAAAAAAGGAGGGTGAGCAAATGGGCAGGAGGTTGATGTGTAGGTATGGGTAGGGTATGATTGCTGGCATATACCCCAGCTCTAAAGGCTACAGCCCCAAACTTGGAAATCCTTTGGTAAATCCAGTACTTTTTTCGCTCAGGTCAAAGGAAGCAGTTAATAACTTTAGACTTTCTAAGAAGCTAGATGTTCACTTTGTCCATCTGCCTGCCAGTGACAACTGTCTCCTTAAGACTTGCCTAGCACAATGCCATGCCCTATGGAGCTACCTGAACCAGCTTCACTACAGCATTGTTTTAGCTACACAGGCAGGGCAGAGAGAGGTGCCAACACATGCCGCTACCTGCCCCACACTACCTCATTATCTGGGTACAGCACTGTGCTACAAAGCTGTACACAAATGATGCACCTGATTCTGGCCCAGGACAGGGAATCTGCAGAGCTTTTCTTCCTCTGTGACCAGATTGTCCAGCTACAATGCAGGGCTATTGTGAGGATGTGGTGAGGATATGGACAAGGTACTTACTTTGTCCACAAAGGGCCCACCACATACCTTGAGAGTGAGCTGGAGATCTAGGAAGTCCCTAAGCTATCTCTTTCCCGTGTTCACGTAGGCTGTTGCAAAAGATATGGTGAGCCTGCAGGAGGTGAGCACTGTAATCGTGGTGGAGGTCATCCCTGCAACAGGTAGGCTGGGTGTCTCTTTGTTTTCTGCTTTGTGGAGATGACTGGGGAGTCTTTTCCACTTCTGTGGGCAAACTGGCAATGACAGGTCACCCACTGAAGTCTGTGGACCTGGGCTGAGGCCAATTCCATACCTACAGGAGGTTCTATGGCGGCTATAAGAGAGAAAACACTCATAAAACATCCTTATGATGTGGTCACTGCATGCCTCAAACAGCCTCCTGAGACTTTAAGTAGTGCTGTGTCTTGTACTGTCTTTTCCAAAGCTAAATCTGGGGTTGCTTCATGCTGTTTTGTGGGTCAGAAATAACCCAAGATGTCTTATCATGGCAAAGGAGGGTTGCCCTGACGCCTTGGTACATCATTGCTCCTTTTTAGCCAAAAATAGAGAAAACTGAAACATTATTTCCTTTCTTATGCAGAGCAGACAGAAGTTGGCACACCCGTGCAAAGCCAGGCTTCCTCATGAGCCAAGGCATTTTCTACTCAGGTCAAGTTCTTATACTCCAAGATTTTAAGGACTTAACAGGAGAAATGACCCATGAGAAATAAGATAGACATGAGGCTACATACATAACCCTCCAGCTACCATTTGGCTTTATTGACGTAAAAATAGCTTACACTTCCATACTTCTTAGAAATGGCTCCTAAATAAATCTTATAAATCAGTTAGATTTGAAGCTTACGAAGCTTCTTATGCTTTGGGTTAAGATGAACCAATATCATGCATTTTCACAGTAGGATAGGCAAATAATGCCCAGACTCCATTGGTTTCTACATGACGATGTGTGATTGAAGTTCCCAGTTGGGCTCTTCCATTACTTCACCCTCTGAACCACGACCATTGTGGGAATTTCTGGAGGAAAAAAAAAGTGGGCTCCTGGCTGTAAATTTGGATTCCCTAAAGGCAGTGTCACTTCACAGCTAAAAACACTGGCTGCATGAAAACTGCCTGACCCCATTTGAGACCACAGTCCAGCTCAGCAGAAAGCTGGTTTAGGTGTCAGTGCACAGAGCTGCAAATGCTCCAAACAGATGTACCAATACTTCTATACCACTTTTAAATGTTGGCCTTGCTATTTAACCCCCCCCCCCCCGAATAATTATGTTGGTGACTATGCAAAAAAGTAGATTGAAATTACACTGAATGGCTCAGAGCCTATGAGAGGAATTGTGCTTTATTCTATACTATAGCCAGCACCCAGGAATGGCCTAAACAGAGCTGAGAATACCATTGCCTGGCCAATCTGTAGGATATTTCACCCTCAGCTCTAAAAGGTGGTGTTAAGGAACGTGCATGCAATGGGTTGGAGAGTGCTTTACTGAGCGTTCCAATATCCAGGGAGAAACTAGAGTCATTTTTAATATACTCTCCTTCTGGGAAGTGGTAACTGTACTTTGGCCTCTGGTTTCTGAGACACCGGTGCCGGAGCCAGCTCACACGGATCTCAGGGTGAGTCATTCCACCAAGCTTTCACAGAGGCACCGCGTGCTGCACAGCACAGAAGGAGTTAATGCTAGTAGTGTTTCACATCAGCTCTGTGGGCTGTGGCTCCCTAGAAGGCGTGATTAAGAAGCAAAAATTCACTGATGTCCTAAACCCTCACCAATGTACTAATGATAAACTGAGGGTGCAATCAAATGCAGAGGGAATACTCAAAGTCCATTGTCATAAACAGGTCAGCAGGAGAACAAAACTGTGTTTCATTAATCATTAAACTTTAAAGAGACTAATTTATGCTACAAAATGAAGCTAGGAAACTTAAAAACAAGTCATCCCACTGACAAGAACAAGCAAAGCTGATTAACCCTGAGGAAGTTACTGGTTTTCCACTATAATGTTGATCTCCATACAAATATGCTTACGCTGACCGGTGGCTGAAAGCATAAGCCACTCCTGAGAAGGCTGGCGTATATTGCTGCAGCTACAAAAAGGGCAGGAAAGGGTTTCTGGTCCTGGGGACCTTCTAATGCTTTTTCTATTTCCTATTATGCTTTTTTATTTCCTGTTTTAATGAGCTCGTCAGTATCAGAGGTGACGTTCCAGATTAAAAGAAGCTTTGCATTTTCACATACATACGTACAAACGTACCTCATTTTTGCATGCTGGTGTAAATGGGTGAAGTGGGAAAGTACAAGACCTACCTAGCTTTGCTCCATATAACATCTGCTTGCTTAATACAGTCACATATAAATCAGCTTAGTTAAATCATGGGGCAAAAGTCATTGTCCTGTAAATGGATGCTATTTCCACTTCATGTAACTTGTTGGAAGTTATAGTATTCTGTGACTGGTCACCTTAAAAAAAAAAACCCTCTGCTTTCAGGACAGCAAAGAAATGGCCTTCTGTAACATGAAATATATCACTGTCACATTCTGCAGCACAGGATGCGTCTTTGCCCTTCAAAAATTGGTTGGAGCTTCTCCCACAATGAAGTGTTGTGTTAAAAAAGCTAGCTGCCATTTGTAGGCTTTGTAACACTGGTTGTTTTTTCTTGTAGCTGTATCCTCCCCTGATAAGAGATACACTGCTCAGGATATGGGTATCTTAGGTGGTACGTTAGCAGCACTGCTATTAATTGCCTTAGTCTTCCTTGGAGTGATGATATTTAAACGGTATGGAAAATCAGTCAAATACCCAACAAGGAAAAAGGTAAGTGCGTGCCTTGTTTGCACCTGACTCACTTTAAGAATTTCTTAGAGTTAGAAAGTGGGATCTGAGGAGGTTTTAAAGTATGGATGGGCTGTCCAAATACTACACATGTTTGTGTGAAGGTGATTAATCGCTCCTGAGACAATGTTTGCAAAGGTAGCATCGTTTTGGTGTTGCTTGTTACTTGCTGCTGTTCTTTTCTGCCCCCTGAGGCTGAAGCTGTGTGGTAGATGATGAGCAGACATGATAAGGAGAGGACCAGAGCTCCATGGAGCACAAAATCTAGGATGAATGTGACACATATCAGAGGTGGTCTCTGAAAAACAGGTGTCTGTGGTATAAACTGCTGTTCATCTTCCCTCTATAGTCAATGGAGAGAAAGGTCCCTTCATAGCCTATCCTAAAGCCTGCGCTTAGACAGTTGTCTGCACTTGAGCTATTAACCCCGGCAGTCTGGTTACTTTGAAGTTTAGGGTGTAATTCATAAGACCAGACGTTGGTCTCTACCTTAGGATGGGACTGTGAGGAGCCTAGACTCCACTGACTACAACAGGAGTCCAGGGCACATAGCTCAGGTGAATAACAACAGTCCTTCACCCTCAGTGAGGTAAATCCCACTCCAGAGTAATACCTCAAATGGACAGGTACAAATCAGTATACATTGCTGGGGCTCAGCCCTCCTGGAAAACATGCCTATGCTTATCTGAAAAAATCTAGAAAGGAAATCAATAAAAAATAGCTGTTCTAGAGAGCTGTATCTTTCCCAGGTTTCAAATAGGTCTAACTGCAAAACAAGCTGAAGCTTTTCTAAGCAGAGGCTCAGTCGCTTCAGCCACCCCTTTCCTCCCCTGCCCTGTTTCTTTTCCTTTCTCTAAAATCATGAGGTGTCTCTCCTCCTCTAGGTCTTCAGGGAAATCCTTGGGGGTTACCAGAACAAATCTTACAACCAATATGAACACCCAGATGTCAGCACCAAACAGCACGAGACATCAGAAAATGGCAGTGTCCAGTTGAAGACACATGTGCTAGAGCAGCCAGCACTTCCCTTGCCCTCTTCCAACACAGAAGAAACTGATAGCCTCCCAAAGGCTTCTATAGCTTCCACCGTCATCTTTGACCAGGAAGAGAAAGAAGAAGAAGTGGAAGAAGAAACTAAGCATGAGAAAGAAGTGAAGTCTATCCTCAAGACAGACAGGCACGTGGCAGATGATGGCTACAAAGCTGTGTGGTTTAAGACTGATGTGGATCTAGATGCTGGAGAGAGGGCTGAAGTGATAGAGGACAATGCAGCAGATGGCGATGATGACAGTGACCAAGATCTGCAGAAGAATGATGATGAGGAGGAAGAAGATTATGACAAGGACGATCAACACAGAGGGCTGGGAGTGTCCTTTGCCTCAGAGAGCTCATCACTCTCAGCTGCAGAAGTGACAGTCAACATGTCTCACACTGATGCGGTGACAGAAGATGATGATGACATATAATGAAAATAAGCCTCACTCTGCCCCCCAAAATGGGGAAATCTCAGCTGCTTTGCTGACATGAAGCCCATCTTTCTGCTCGGAGGGAAATCGGAATGCAGGAGGACGTGGTTGCCTGTCCTGCTTGCCTGAATGCAGAGATTAAAGCTGGAGGAGATTACAGCTAGTTCAATCTTTCAGTGAGACCTTGCAATATCACTTAGGATTTTGGGTGGGAAGAACACATGTCCTATGTCTCCACCTTCCTGCCTGTTCCCCCTGGGGTCCCTTACATCACATTTCTCAAACTGGCTGCAGGTACAGCAGAGATGTAGCTGAACTGACTTGGAAGCAGTTAGTCCAGCTCATGGTAGCAATTCAGTTACACAACCCAGTGTTCATCTCCTCTTGGTGGGTAAATAAGCCAGCACTGACTGCTTGGCTGTTCCCTTTGGGGTGTTACAGTTCGATGCCAGCTGCAGGGCGTAAGCCAGCGCAAGTCACCCTGACCCTGCAGTTGCTCATAAGACTGTATCCAGGAGCTCACTTCAGGGCTTGGCTCTGCTCTCTGCTGTGCCAGACTCTGTGCTCCCAGCACAAGCTGGTGGCATGTGCCACTATGGTCCTCATCCTGCCAGAAGCCAGCAGTTTACATGCTCAGGAGCTGCTGTTTCCTCTATCACTGGTAAGCAAGGACTGATCACATGTTCTTTGCTGAAGGACTTTGTCATCATTTTTTCTATGTCATAAAACCACTAATTGTGCAGTACTTCTTTAGCTGTCTGTCTCCTAACTCTCAGGGAAAAGAAGAGCTCCTGCCAGGACCTGCCTACAAAATGCCAGGGGCATTTCCAGCTCTCTGGGCTTTTGGCAGCAACGGGTATCATTCCAGGGGTGCTGGGTGTGGAGTCAGCACATTGTTTCCCACTATTTCCCTTGTCCAACAGGGCTCAAGGTGTCCCTTTTATCATTGCTGCTGAAGGTGGAGGTCAGCATTGCCTCCAAGTGCCAGATGGCACTGCCATTTCTCTGCTCCTCTCTTGTCTCAGATGACAACCCTTTTGCATACCACCTTTCTCCATTCATGAGGAGCCCAGCAGGCTCTGTTGCTGGTAAAATACCATCTTTCAAGCTTCACCTAGAGCCGAGATGCAGCCTGAGAGCAGAGGTGATTCACTGAGAGCAAGTCAGCTCTGCTGTGCTCGGCTTGTGAGTTCAGGCTTGAGCTAGAAAGCCTGCTGACCTCTGGATTGACTTCATGAGGTGACAGCACCATAGCATGTTGGACCCCTCCTCCCTCAATCCTCCCTCATCTTTCAGCAATATTGTCTTCAATTATGGTCCTGCCATAAAGCCCCAATTCAGTAAAGTGAGCACACCATTTCCAGGCAGCATGGGGAGTAAAGTGCTTGATGCTCTGGTCTGGATTTAAACCTCCCATCAACCAATCTCTTCCCCCACCTGGCAACTAAAAGCTGGGCTGATTTCCACTGTCTGAGAATATGGCTGTGTGCATTGGCATCTTCTGATCTATCCGCACAAAATTTGTGCTGCTCCTGGTTTTCTCATTCTGGGGCTAGCTACAAGGCAGACATGGGCTGTTGAGTGTTTAACTTCCAGTAAAAAGCTCGGGAGAGTCCAAGACAGGGAGGCAGCAGAAGGAGCTTGGGTGACTAATGTTTATCTCACTTTATTAGCTTAGCACAACAGCACAGGATTGCAACAAGATAAGTCTCCTGATAAAGAAGCAAAACCAATAAATAATCCTGCCTTTTCCCTACAAGCCAATCTCCACATTGCTGCTATTACTCCAGATAAACCCTCGAGAGAAACCAAAGTATGGCTGCTGGGATCTGCATGTACACCAAAGCACAAATGATTTCCAAGGAGGCTTTTATCCTCTTGGTCCATACTTTATTTCTGGACATGTCCCTGTCCCAGTGTTGCTAGTGCTTAGTTCTGCTCTCCTTTCTCTGAGGAGTACTGCCCTTGCTGTGTGGACTTCGGGAGCTGCACTTTTGCTGAAGATGGAAATTGAGATGTGGAAAGCTTTCCTCCTTATTGCAATAAAGCTATTTGCCCAGAAATTACAAGTGCAGTTTGTCTGATAACAGAGGGTGGGGACTGTGCCCTGTGTTTGTCATGTAAGCACGGTTCTTCCAGTAGCTTAGGGTTGTCTCCAGCAAACTTTTCTCCTGGGACTGTGAGAACTCTCCAGCAGTTGCTAACTGCTAGCCCAACACCTTCAGCTGCCAGCAAGAGTGAGGGTAGAGCCCAGCCTGCCCTCCATGTGGATGCTACCCATAGGAGGATTGCTGATGGGTGGGTGAAGCTGGAGTGTTTCTACTCTGACCCCCTCCAGGCATTTGCTTTTTTTCACCTCTGGCTAAGGGCCAAAAATGTGCCACAGGCTTGCTGTGCACCAAGAACCAGCATTTATGATCGTTCAGTGGTGCTAAGTGCCCCGCTGATTAGGGATCTTTTTGGCAATGCAGGATTGTATCCCAGGTCAGTGGCTGACATAACCCAGCTTACATGGGACAAGGGATGATCTCTGTGGAAGCAAAGCAGAAAGCAGAAGCAGACGTTGCACTAATGCAACAGTGAGTGCTCCCCATCAGATGGGCAAAGGGAACAGACACAGCACGGTGCTTTCTAACCCATGTGGGTGTGGGAAGAGACTGGAAAGGATGGAGGATGTTTGAGAGGAGGAGAAAAAGGCAGATAAAAGCAGCTTGATGTTCACCAGCCCCTCTGCCCCAGTTTTCTGCAGTTGCGACCAGTGCTTATCAGAACCCAGTTATTGTTACCCACAGCTCTGTTACGTGGGTCGCAATTGGTCATTCCTGCCTCAGTGCGTTAATAAGGAGCTTTGAATTATTTTAAGACATAATGACCTGAAAAGCGACTGACTGGCATTGGGAAGGAGAACTGCTGATTGCCAGATCCTATCTGCCTTTAATGAACCAGGAAAAACATTTCTGAGAGAAATGCTGACACGGACAGCATTTACTGAAAGCAAGGGACAAGAGGCAGGCTCAAATCAGTCCTGGTGCAGCTGCAAATGTGCAGTCAGGGGGTGCCAGTCTGGTATCTCGAGCAGCGCAGTGAATTTGGCCCCACCGGCTGTTACCAAAGATGATACCACCACAGCGGTGAAGGGACACAGACATACGCACACACAACTTCCCCAGCCCAGCTGCCCCCTAAGTGTGCTAGAGCAGAAATACCTCCTCAGTTCCTGCAGCATTTTGCTAGCCTCGGGATTACTTGAGGCACAACTTTCACTTTTACATCTGGGGACTGTATTCCTGTGGACTATCCTTCTCTACCTCTTCTTTCTACACACCTGGAGAAAGGAAAAATCCTTTTCTGCTTGTCCAGAAGACTGTTTGATGATACCTGTGAACAATGACTGGACTGAATGGTTTCCAGCAGAAGGCAGTTTGTGTGGGCTGACACAGCGTAGCTGCTCCATTTTCCTCGTTGCTGTGCCATATGTGATCTATTCCTGTCTGTTGGCCTGCTGCTGTCAGTCTGTCTTCCCTCTGCTGCTGTATTGTTTGGGCTTCTGGGCACATGCGTTGGCACACTGATTTATGAGCTCCCTCGATTTGCAATCTGTACTCATCTGTTGGTGCTTCACCTTCCCCCTCATTGGTTTGCTTCTCCTGCTTTTGGCCTTTTGTGTTGGCATGCTGTTTGAGTCCAGGCACCCTCAGATTGCAATCCGTTGGCTGTTGGTGCTCTGGCTTCCCTCCACTGGCATGCAATTGAAATCCCGTCACTGTGCCACTCACCTGCCAGGCTCCCTGCTGGCAGTTCGTTCCTCTGCAGCCCCAGCTGCTCAGTCTGTCCCCCCGCAAGCTTTTATGTTCTTGTTCTTTTATCCTCAAAATTCTTACTGGAAATACCCAGAAGTTTGTGCTTGTTAAGACAAAAGTTAAACCTCAGCACTCAGAGGGGAAAAAGTGTGTTCAAATAGTGCCGTCACATGGACAGCAAAGGCATCTGTCTTTTATTCCACACAGCTTGAATGAGAAAGCAGAAAGTGAAGGTGCTTCTGCCAACTCCTTCCTGCACTCAGCCCTTCCTTCAGAGCCTTGTGGTGAATTGGGGTGTCCTGCCAGCAGGAAGCTTCACTGACCTTCCCTCTCTTGGGGTAACAGCCCCACGCAAAGACAGCACGCGTCTGCAGAACCTAACTCTTATTTGTGCAGTGAGTGTATGAGTTACAGAGCTGGCTGCAACCCCAGAACAAGGGTGTTGAGATGCCACCAGTGCTGTGGCTTCATTGATGTGCCATATCAGAAGATCTCACTGGGCATGGCAGGGAGAGGGAGGTGTGGCTGCTGGTCCTCTTTATGCCATTTTTGAGGTCCTGAAGCCAGGGCTGCCAGGGCTAGGGTGCTGCTGAGAGAGGGGGACAGCAGGAGGTTGGGGGCTGTCTTCCTTTGTCTGCACCTGGATGGGCAGGAGAGACCAAGGGAAAATGCTCTCGAGCCATCAAGAGATGATGCTGATCCTCACCACCACTCCTCTGACCCCACATCCTGTTCCCAAACCTAGGTCTCAAGAGAGGTTTTGGGTAGTTGGTCAGTTGGTCCTTTTGTTCTCTCTGTTGTAATGACGTCCAACGACCCCCATTTCATTCTGCAGCCTCTTCCCTGCAGGTACACTGTGAGGCATCAGTGCCATGCTTGGCTTGAGAGCCATCCCTACACCCTGCCTCATGGTTTCTGTTGTCCTGTCCCTCCAGGAGACTGTGGGAGGCCGTGCTGTTCGGCTGGAGTGCAGGCAGGGAATGAGTGTCCTGTTCCCTCTTATGGAGGCCCTTCCAGGCTCTCACACTCCGCTTTCCTGAGCAGGCACACCAAGAGCAGTGAGCAGGAGACCTTTGAGTACCAGGTCAGAGAGTGCACTGCGTGTGACCAGCTGTGTCTCAGGGCCAATGACCTCTCCTGCCTCTTCCTGGATACCAGCAGCCTGCATGGAGCCTGCAACATGTCTGTGGGGGCCACAGCACACCACGAGGGTTCAGAGACCCGTACTTCACCTTTCCAAGCATGTTGCAAAAGATCATGGCCTCACAGATGATGAAGTATATGTTCCTGGTAAGAAGGCAAAAGAAAACCTTTCCTTTCCCTTGCACCATAGTGAGCTTGGGAGCTGTGCTTGAAGTGGCTCTCATCCTTCGAACGATCCCATCATCTCCGTGATATGAATATCAGTCTGGCATACCCTACAGTCAGGACGCTGGCACATGAAGCAGAGATATCTACACAGAAGGGAGATCTCATTTTTCCTTCCCAGCATTGTTCAAATCCTGTAGCACTAATTTAACATGCAGAGAAAGTTAGCAACATTTTCCATCATGCCTCACTTGTTCGTTCTTTTCCTTTTGGGTGGGATTTCAGCTTTCACTTAAGAAGGACTTTGATATTTCCTGCATGTTCAGTTCTCTAAGAAATGCCTCTCCTGGGAGGTGGATCAAAGACAAGATCCCTACAGGCCTTCTGTTTATCCCATCATAATTTCTGAGAGGTGTGAATAGTTATCATGTCTCCCATATCATCCTCCATAACTTGAAGATACCATTCATCAAGAGCATTATATTATATAACCTAAAATATGTTATGCTAATATAGACTTATCAGATCTGCTGGAAACTAAATGCAAACAGTGCCAGCCCTGGACTCCCCAGGTTGATTTGTATGGCTGATCAGCAAAGTACCATGCAGTAGACAACCTGGCCAGGATTTCCAGGATTTTCCATGGACAGGATTACCTCTAGCCTGGGCATCTCAGCAGTAACCCTACCCAGAAGAAAGGGAAGTGACTAATCCACAAATTGGAAATAAATTTGAAATTCTATTGGGAAAAATAAATTCCATTAGTGGAAAAATATTCTAATAATACCAATGTTATGTGAATATCAAATGCCAATAAATTCCAAGTGTATTTTTAAGATTCATCTTTCAAACATAGAAATTGGGCAGCCCCAGTTAAACCAGCCTTTTCATATGCTCTTCCATTTCTAACATCAGTACATACAGCCACAGTGTCTGGTATTTTTCAGGGTCATGCTTGTATCCATTCAAAGGAGATGATGTTTTGTAAATATTATGTCTATGGTAGTGGTGGTTGTTGTTGTTGTGAGGAGAGCTAATAAAACTTGCCAGCAGGCAGAGCTCAGCCTCTTCGAGCTATTGCCTGTTCAAGCCTCCAGACCCTATGTTTCTGTCTCCTGTCTTGGGTCTGCCCTGAGAGTATTTTTGGTTTAAGAAAATCATTGGAAGTGGATGAAAAAATAGAAATGACTGTGGAAAATGGCAAACAAACCTTTTCATTTTTATCTTACTTCTAATGTGTTATGGCTATTTCTGATTTTGGGGGTGGGGTGGTTTTTTGTTTTTTGTTTTTTTTTTTATGGAAATAATATACAACAAAGAAAATTACTGATTTTAAAGAGGAAGAGTCTTTTTCTCCTTTCAATCTCACATTATTTTTTGAAAGGAAACGAAGCAAAATGTGAAAGGAACAAGAAGAAAATGTTATTTTCTAAGTTCAAGTCCATCTGAGATTACACTACATCTGGTTGGATTTGTTTGTCTGTTTAAGCTGGGAAAGTTGACTAACTTTTTGCATTATTGTAAAACAATCATGTTCATTTATAAACATTTGTATGAGAAAGAAAAATATACTAAGTGATAGGAATGTTTTTATAAAATTGTTTGGATCAGTCAGAAGACTTGATGAAACAAAGTAACAAAAAAGTGTTTCACTAAGCTTTTAAATAAGTATCATAAGTTCGGATATGAATATTATGAGGAACAATAGAACTAGGAATCTCCAATGTTTACTTGCTGGAGTTAAAAACTAAACCAAAAAAAGAACTTCAACTTCTAATCATCTTGCTGCATTTTTTCTCCATAGGTTCAAAATATTGTCTCACAAACTCACATTGATATTAGCTGAAAGACACAGAAGCAGGAGTGAAAAACTGTCACACAGCTTGCATTACGAAAAGAAGCATTAATTCAAGAATCTGGATTCTCTAAATTTGTGTCAGACTTAAAATATACTAACATATTGCATGTAATGTGGGAATCTGGCTCAGAGAAGTTGTTGTTTTTTAATTCTAATGCAATGCCAGTTCTAAGGTCTTTGAAAAAATGTGTCTCAACAGAAGATGTGCAATTATTCTCAGATTTCTTTTCCCTCCAACAGCCTGAAGTAACACTTTGTGATCTAAGGTGAATGACCATGCAGGGCACAATTCTAAGGAATTTGGTCCACTGTTAGTATAACCCTGGCTTAACGGGGTAGGAAAATATTTTCACAGTCGTCAACAAATCTGCAGGGGGAAAAAATAGCAGTTTCAGTGTGACAGTGGTAATCTGGATTTGAGATTACAGATGGAAGCTGAAGGGAGACTGAAATGCCTTGCAGAGATGACACAGCTGCCAAGGGAGGTGATGCTCATGACTTTTCCCAGCTTTGAGCACCCTCTTCTGGAGTAACACACGCCTAAGAAGTGGCCATTTCATTTTCGTTCTTAGCCTCTACAGAGAAAAGAAGCAACGTCCCTTCTTGGCTGCCAGGGAAAACTGTAAAGCTGAATTGAAATCAGCAGACACAAGAAGAGAATTTGAAAAGTCGAGTAAAATACAGACATTTTACCTTCAGAAAGTAACAGAAACAAACAAAAAAATTCCCGGGTGTCTGAAAATTCATTTCTGCTAGCCCAAGTTCTGTCCCATTTAGAACTGAATAACCTCACAGTTTTTATCAAGTCTTCATTGGCATAACTGACAGCAAGTGCATCCTTTTGCCTTTTTTGCCTCCAAGAGAAAAATGGCTTTGGTACGTGGCTAATTAGAGTGCAGAGGACACTTGGTTTAGTTTTGAAGGCATGGAAGATAACTGAGGACCTGTTCTCTTTGTATGCAGGATAGCAGAACTATCTAGCATTTATCTGAAGCAATAATGAACTCCAATCTCTTCAATCACATGATCCAGGGAAAACGATTCTTGATCTCAAAGAACAACTTCCAAATGATAAATAGTCAACTGTAGAAGACCTGTTTTAAACTGATTTGCCTTGGATATACAGAGTCTTTAGCTCTGAAAGGGATTATTTTTCCTTTAAAAAAGGTCAATTTGATTTTATTCTCATTTGTACAGTTTATTTTTTCATTAATTGGTTACTAAGTCCTCATAAAAGTAAAGCTGACCTCAGTAGACCTGTAAATGGAAACTTAAAGAAATGGGATCAACTCCATCACGTGGACTTTAAGCAAATTATGGCCTTTAGTTTTTATAAATACATATTTTATCTGATCAATAAAAACAAAGCAGTCCACCAAACAGATTAAAAGGAACAGATTTGGAACTATAATAAAAACTGAGGCTGCAGAAATGACCTGTGGAGAGCAGTGATCCAGTAATAATACTTAGATAGAAATTGTGTTTTGGAGAGTACAGTCCCATCTTTCACTCCTAAAGGAAGGAACGATCCAGAAGATGGTAGTGTTTACAGCAGCAAAGGCAGTGGCTGAAGCAGAGTGAAAACAAGAATTGGTGTGGGGGGGAAATCTGCATTCCTCGATCAAAATTGCCTGTTCTCTCCATATGTCCAAGAAGTTCTCCTCCTAAAACCTCCTCCCAATGCCTCTTTCCCCTGTTGGTGGCTCAACACAGTCAAATTTTACATTATAAAATCAGAAAGTCACATAAACTCAGTCTTGCATTCAAGATTTCACAAGATTTCCTTCACCACCATCTGACTAGATAAAAATATTGTGTTCTAAGACTTGTGTGTATATATGATTAAAAAAAGAAAACTTTGATTCAACTCAAACTCAGGGGACTGTTCTCCAAGACAGTTACTATTGCAGAAAGTCAGGATTTTCATAAAATTTAAACATTCGTTACTAGGTTTAGCTTTGCGTTATTGCTCTCATCTCTCTTAGCTGGGCATGTTGCAGCACACATGTATGGCTCTGTATCTGAGCCAGAACTGAATAATAGAATGAAAACCAGCCCCAGTTATCAAAAAGGATACATATTCTCAGAAATCTTATTTGGGGCAATATTCAACAACAGGTGATTCACCACAAAATTCCATAGTTTTATAAACACATGCTGACCACAACATCCTGATACAAAGTTCTAGTTATAACAACAATGGCAATACTCATCATATGAAAGTCCTGCAGAAAAATGTAGGTGGAAGGATCGAAATTCAGATTTAAGTAATAATCTTAGAACAACAGGGATTTAGCTTCAGTCTAGACATGTTATATCTTAATGTGTTGTACCTTGTCCCCAAGAGCTGCTCAAGATCTTTGCTTACCTTCCTTATCTTTTCTTCTTCAAACAGCATAGATAACAGTCTGTTCTCAAGCTTGGAAACTGGCTATTATAACATGGGTTATAATAATCTGAAACTCCATGAGATTAAGGTCTTGGAGGGCTCCTGTAAGATATCAAACAAAAGCTGTGTTAGAGAAAAAGTAGCTGCACTCTCACAAAGACCTCAGCACTAAATGGATTTTCCCAGCTGCTTAATGTTGTGAAGCACCTATCTTAGGCTAAACATTTGGTGGTCTTTTTTGCACCCAGCAGTGTCAGCTCAGTTACTGAGTCCTTGAGTTACTGCGTTGTACCACATTTCTGAAGTGCCCTACGTTGTCCCTCGTGTAGAATACTAATGAAGACGGATTAATGCTATTAGGCATTGTGTTAAAATCCTCCATATTTGTAGGAACATTAAGGTCAAGAGATGACATGATGTGTCGTCCTCTATCTGTTTCTTCACAGGCTCTTGAAGGAGCCCAGAAAGAATGAGAAAGAGGATTTTGTCATTATTCTGGGCACGTCTGAGTTTTCGTTCATGAACAAGACCTTAGACGTTAAAAGTTCAGTTTTGCTGCTGTCCTAAGAGCACAAGCAGGTCTGTGACAACTTCTGTGCAGGCCGTGCATTCCTACAATAGCACACAGCATCTGATTTATGTTAAATAAGGCACAGAGAGGTTGCTGTAATGAATGACAGAGATTGCAGTTCTGGTTTTCACTTTGATTTTGTGTAAGTTGAGAAAACGCTTGTATGATAAGTCTTAATGGAATAGCTGAAAAATTTAAGAGACCATATTATACTTGATGTTATGTTTGGATTTATATACCTTTATGCACACATTATGTATTTTATTGTAGGATAAGTATGTTAACTGTTCTGGTATAACAGTAACAGATTTATTAGGGGGATATAAGGCCATATATTCCTTTTTAGGTATGTCGTGAATTTCTTGCCCATGTAGCAAAGCAGCAATCACCCATCAATGACATGATCACAGTTTGCCTTTAATATAGGCACCTTTTCTCAAAAAAAAAACCCAACTACCCAAATATCAGGCTGTGATTATCCTTTGTGTTTACTTTGTGTACTTGCACTCACAAGAGGACTCATCCCTTTTATTGGTATCATATGAATGCTATGGAATATCTAAACAATGAAACGTGATTAATACATTTAATCTGTGAGTAAGAAAGTTTCATAACTCACAAGCATCACAAATGCCTTCAGAGCCTGAGAGTTATTAAGGTCAGTTTTGAAGAAAAAAACCCCACTTTTTACTCATGAAATATTCAATTTCCTTTATGAGAAATATTTTTTTTTTTTACTGATCACCTTTCCAATAATAGCAGGCAGCTAATCTATATTACTCAGAGGAAATATCTGTCCACGCCTAAAGCAATTTTTTTTTTTTCAGCTGCCTCATATTTCAGTTTTTGCAGATATTGAATGCAGAAGGCAGCAAGACATCTGTACATTTAAGACCCTGAAGATATTGGATTTTATTAAGATCTCAACTTTCACGTAAAGAGAGGTAAACAACTAGTGCTAACTCATTTAAGTTAGCCTACAGGACAACAAGCCAATGCTGAAGAACAACTTGAAACTCGTGTGGGGAGCCATTAAAGTACTTCAGCCTTCTTATTAGGTTGCTGACTCTGAGGACATGACTATACCATGTAAATAAGGGCAGAGCAGAAAAAATTGGTCTCACTGCACGGTCGTGCTGTGGCACTGGAAGCAGTATAGCTATCTTACTGCAGCCCCTTGGGCTAAGGAGTTCTCTCTTGCACTGCTGGAGGAGAGAAGGCAATTAACCGGGCTGAGCATCACATTAACACAGCAATACTGCCTCTGGGGCCTGAGCTAGTACCTCTGCATACTCTCTTTTGTTCGGACCAAAGAGGTTACTTGGAGCCAGTTTGGGGGTCCCAAACGCTGCATTGTATTTGACAGAAATACCTGAAAAGTGAGTTTTTCTGTGACAACAAAGCCGACCTAATGGCTAGTTGCATGCCGAAAGGAGTGCTCCCCTCAGAGAAAACAGCAGAATTATTTTCTGGTTTTCTGGCAGAGAAATAACCTGGAGAAATCGACAGGTTTCGGTCGTTAGCGGAGCCGCTGCCAGGTCGGAAGAGCACCAGAGCTGAGCAAGGGAAACGATAGGAACACACACGAGCAGGAAAAGAAGGACGCAGGAATGTTCCTTGTGGTGGCAGCCGCCTTTTAGATGAGATTAATTATTAGGTCATTAATTATTTAATGAATTATATAATTCTCCCTGTTGGAAGCGCGGCGGCGCGAGCCACCTGAGGGAAACTATAATTCCCATGATGCACCGGTGCGGCAGGGCCGGCTCTGGGCGGAACCAATCAGGCAGGGCGTGGTGCAGGGGCTGGCCAATGGGGAGGAGGCTGGCGGCGGTTGGAGTTTGAATTTTGAAGGCGGCTGAGGTAGAGCTGCCGTTACGGTGCGGTCGCCGCGGACTTGGGACCCCTGCGCTTGGGTGCGTGTGGCTGCGGGCTTTGGCGGGCTTTCCTCTTCCCTCCGGCCGCTGCCGGGAGAGCGCGGGGCCCCTTATCCCGGCGTGCGGGAAGAGGGGCGTCCCGGGGACGAACCGCCGTCCTGGAACTGCGTAGCAAACGGCTTCTCTCGCTCTGTGCTAGCGGGGAGCCTGCTCGCTTGCGCGCTGTGAGGGAGTCTCCGCCGCGCCCCTCGTCCCCTCCGGCCGTCGCTTCACCGCGGGGAGGCAGGGGTCAAGACTCGCCTGTTCTGCCAGGCCGCTGCAACTACTCGTAGGTGAAGAGCCTGAGGGGCCTGACCAGGTTTGCGGCGCTGCTGGGTCTCCCCTCGGCCGGAGTTCCCCACTCGCCAGCCTCGGAGAGGGCGGTGTTCTCGGGGGAAGGACGGGAGCACGCAGGTGGGGAGGGAAACAGCTTAATCTGAGTAGCCTTTCCTGCTAACATCACCTGCCTGAGATTCTTGATTGTAAAGAAGTCCTTAGCTCTTGTTTCATATAATACCCATGGAGGGGAATGAAATGCCTAATCCCCTCTAAAAGTTGGGGACCTAAGCGGTGTGCTTGTGGCTACACAGAAAGTGTGTGGTGGGTCGGCTAATGACAGCCAGATCTGTCACGTTTCAGGTTAGTATCCTACCTAATGAATCAATTCCTTATTGTTTTTGTTGTTGATGCAGAATTTAAAGGAGAGGCTGCCATGTCACAGGACTGCAACGACGAGTGGGAGCTGAGCAAAGAGAATGTGCAGCCCCTCCGGCAGGGGCGTGTCATGTCCACCTTGCAGGAAGCACTGGCTCAGCAGGAGACCTCCATCCACACTGCTGTTCAGCTCAAAAGACAGTGAGCAATGTTTTGACACCTTCTTTCCCCTTCCTGCCTCCTCATCAATTTTTCTATGTCTTATTTACTGTACTAATCTCACAGGCATTAAAAATGTGGGCACCTGATGTCCAGCCAGGGTCAACCCACCACAACCATTTAAGCAGAAAACACTAGGGAGACTTGGCTGTGCTTTTAAATGTACTCATTAAGAAAAATATATATAGGTTACAAAGGGAAGAGCTTTTTTTTTTCTTCTCTTCTTTCCTACAATAATCTAGCAAAGCAGGGTATTTCTTAGCGGATAAATACTTCCTACTATTGTAATGCAGGCACAATACGGGTATCTCTGTCTGTGTTCTCTGGATTGCAAAGACATCCAAGTGGGCAAAGTCAGCTTGGGTTTGGTCTGTCTTACATAGTGTTCCACAGATACGACTGTATGATTTCAAGGGGCATCTTGTGTCCCAAACCTATTCAGTTATATTTCTAGTGTCTGATCCTCAAATCTGCATGCCCAAGTTGACTTTGTGAGGAGTCTGCCTATTGTGTCTGTACTATGTTGTCAGAATTTGGAAGCACTGATGCTGAACCATCTGGGTGATTTCACATGAAGTCAGCAGGGTCTATGAACACCTGCTCAGTACTTATCAGTAAGCACTTACCAGTGCTTATCAGCTGGATCTAGATTTTTTTTTCATGGAAAGCCATGGAATTTTTATTGTACTGGGGTCTGCAGGAGGGTTGGTCCAGCTTGACTCATGTTTGTGAGGTGTTGCGGTTGAGCAGAGCCTTCCAAGAACAAGGGACTGCCCAGGGAGCTTTACAGGATCAAGTTAGAGCCGCTGCTAAACACAAGCTAATGTTCTTGTCTAACTCAAGCTGCAAGGTGGCTTTCTTGATGTGCTGCCTGAGGGTGAAGTCGTCATGTTGTAGGGATGGATTATGTGTGGCCACTTATATGTGTCTTCACTGTGCTCTCTGGTGCAGTTCTGTAGTTGTCTGATCATCAGGCTTTTCTATCACCCTGTGTATGTATTCCAACCTCCTCCTATACTTAAATAAGGGATGTTTCATGCAAAAATTAAACTTCACAATGTATCTGTCTGCTAATAACTTTTCATAACGGAACAAGCATCTTGTCAAGGGAGACCATGTAAGGTTTGGGGTAGTAGAAATTCTTGGAAATATCCTTTGGAAAGATGCATATCTGTTCCTGTTAAATAATGATACGTTTCTCAGCACTTTCATTTTGAAGAGTGCAAAAACTTATTTTCTTGATTCTTCTGGTCTCAGTAAAACCTGAAGTCTAAATATATGTGAACCTAGCCTTTTTTTTAAATAGACCTACAAAATGGTATGAGTGAGAGTGAAGGTCTTGGTTTACAGTGTAGAAAACATCTTTACAGTTATACACATGTATTTATTGGATGGATAATTTCTTTTTTAGGGAGTTTGAATCAGAAATCCGATTTTACTCTGGAGATGATCCACTGGATGTCTGGGACCGGTAAGTTTCCTTTTATTTCAGCAGAAAGAATAGAAAGGTCAGATGCCCTTGTAAAAGCTTGGGAAAAAATATTCTAATCTAATAAGAAGCTCGTTAAAAAAGAAATTCTATAACAGTTTTTTTTTTTTTTTACTAATATGTTGTGTTTCATTACTATGCCTAATTTTTTTTCTAAATCTCCTTATGTTGTACAGAAAGAGAAGCCATGTATCTTATTCAGAACTGACTTCCTATGAATATATTCCATCGCTAGGTACATCAAGTGGACAGAGCAAACCTTCCCGCAAGGTGGAAAGGAGAGTAATCTCGCAGCGATACTGGAAAGGGCAGTGAAAGCACTCAATGAACAGCAGCGATACTACAAAGATCCCCGCTATCTTAATATCTGGCTCAAGTTTGTGAGTGTTTTGTGAATGTGCCTTGGGTGCTGCTTTTTCTTGGTAGTTGTCACGTCATTTGCACACAGTTAAGCTGATTTTTGTAACAATAGCATCAAAGAATACGTTGTACAACTAGTGCAATATTAGAAGTATCTCTCTGCAAACATGTTACCTACTCTTGAATTCCACTTCTCATTTTCAGTAGGATCTTCAAACCTTTTTTTAGGATCATTCAGTTTGGACAGCTACAAACTCCATAAGTTTTGTTTTGGAAAAGCTAGTTTGAATGAGTACAGCTTGATTATTTATTTAAGGAGAAAAGAAAGTGACTTAAAGATACAATCAGTTATTTTAACTTCTAACTGTCTTGTATCCCCATCCTATGTTTAAGCAAAATTAAGCTGAATGTGTTCTGGTCTTGCCCTGTCTCTTCATTGCTATAGTTCTTGTTGTTCTCGTCTTCTCAAAGCAGCTTTTCTCCAGGTTTAGCTTCCTGAGCTGATTTACCAGTTCCGAAACTGATAAGAAATATGTTGTACTTTATCTAAAGATAAAATATTCTCAGGAATACTTATATGACGTAGTTCAATCATTGAATTATCTCAGATTAAAAAAAAAAAATCTAAGAAATTACTGACTTTGAATATGTAGGCTAGAATTGAGGGACTGGTAATAATATTGACAAATATATACATGCAGTCGGAGGTTTTCCTCGTTATTCTTCTCCTATTTAGTTCCCTTTTTTATCTTGTGCACTGTGACATGATACAACCGTATGTCCTGGCCTTACAACTGCTCCTGTAAGACTTGTATTGAAATCAATGGGGTCTTGCAGGAGGCATCAAAATGGAGGCATCAACTTGGAATCCTTTGTAGTCCAATGCAATTACTGAAATAATTCGGTTGTTTCAGGGAAATTGTTGTAGCGAGCCCTTGGATCTCTACAGTTATCTACATAGCCAGGAAATTGGCACAACGCTGGCACTACTCTACATCACTTGGGCAGAAGTACTTGAGGCTAGAGGAAGTTTTAAGAAAGCAGACCTGATATTCCAAGAAGGTCTTCAGCGCAAAGCTGAGCCTTTGGACAAGCTCCAGTCCCATCACAGGTAAGCTTCCAGCTAAAGGGAAGAACTTCGTAGTCTCACATGCTTCAGTACATACCTGGTACAGTGAAGTTTATGCTGAGTTCTCTGATATTTTCTCAGGCAGTTTCAGACCCGTGTTTCTCGGCAGACACTACTGGGGCTTGAGGAAACTCCTGATGAAACCAATGTGGGTCTTCTGGGACCTGCAGAACCTCAGAGAAGCTCATTGGCAGATCTAAAAGGCAGGGGGAAGAAAAAAGTGAGAGCCCCAATTAGTCGTGTAGGAGATGCACTTAAAGGTACATTCAGTTGCTGAAACCACATATTGTTATTGGAAGAGTGACATCTTTTTGCTGTGGAATTTGCACTTCAGTGTGATAGTTAAAGGTTAATTTGCAAAAATCTTTTTGCTTATAGCCACGAACCCAAACAGAAGCTTCCAGACTCTAACTCCTCAGCAGCTTCCAAATAATCCAGGTTTTGCTGTGTTTGATGAAAATTCAGCTTCTGGACCTGAGCTTCCCGTACTTACACCACAGCCATGGACAGCACCTCCAGTTCCGAGGGCCAAGGAGAATGAACTAAGCGCAGGACCTTGGAACTCTGGCAGGGTAAGGAGTTTCAAAATGGACTGGCGAAAAAGAGGAAGGTGTGTGTAAGCTGATGGCTTCTGATCCCTGAGACAAAGGTCATACTCTTCTCTTGCCTGGGGCTTGTGTCTGTTTGTAACTACGGATCTTCCTAGCTTCTTCCTAAAGAGTTTCTGCCTATGCATAACCTATTCAAGTTTAGCAAGCTGATCTTACTAGAGTAAGTTTAAAAAACTCCCTAGAGTTCTTAAATCAAGACATTTATAATTGTTGCTAACCACAAAAATTGGTAGAGATGGCCTGCCAACTGTTTGGAGGGCAGAAAAGGAATATGAGGGAAAACACTAGCCAAAGAGAGTGACAGAAGCCAGGCATTAGTTAATTCTGTAAGAAAGAAGAGCAAGAGTTAAATTGATATCATACAATACAACCTGAAGGAAGAACTTGTTGCCTGTCTTCTTATGAAAATAAGCTATGTACAGCATTCTGCAAGTCTGTTTTGAAGTGCTTGTGAGGAAAACAGAAGAGTGGAGATCAAAAGAATTGAAGAACTACTGTATCAATGGAATATTTATCCTGACAATAGGATGACAGAAAGTAGGTTCCAACAGTTTGAACTGATGCTGGAGACATGAAAAGAAACAGCTGTGCTACAGGTGTTTAAGCTGTTGTAGAGAAATGATCCAAGACATTATCTGAAGGAAATTAATCCTATGAAATCAAGTTTGTTTCATAGGTCCTTAAATAACCCCCAGTGTTCCCCTATTCTTGGTAGATTAGAGGGGAAGAATAGAAAGTAATCAGATGATAAAAGTATTTTAGACTTCTCAATATAGAGGTTGTTATGAGTGAAGCTTAGAAACAAAAACTAGGATGAGGGGAGGGAAGCAAATAGGCTGAAATTCATGGAAACTCCAGGAATAATTACTAACAGATAGAAAGTAATTTGATTAAGTGAATGGAAAAGTTCAGTAAATCACAGGTTTAATTTAGCTGAGAAGAATGAGGAGGAAGAATTACTAATGTAAAACTTCTTTTAGCCGTTGCCTTGCTTTGGGCTGCTTAACACATTCATTCTGGTCCCCAGATGCTTTCATATTCTTTTAATGTCTGTCCTTAGAGTTCTCTCTGTCACCCCTGTAATGAAATTTGTTAGATTTTAATTAAAAAAAAAAATCCGCAACTAACAGAAGAGTTGAGGATGTTTAATTCACCTTTACTGAAGTGTGGTGCTCATCCTGGCTTGGATTGCAGTGAAAGAATAACCTTTCGTGAACGCTTTGAGATATTAAAAGCTGCACAGGGGAAAGATGCTTCTCTTTTATTGCCAGTCTGAAGACGGCTAAGTAAACAGTTTGAAAAATGTTGGAAAAGAGAAGTCAGTAAGTCAGTTTGTGAAATATTTCCACCATGTAACTTTTTCTGGTTGAGTCTAGGGCAATTTCAAATAGGCAGATGAGAGTAGCATGTTGTCAGACTAAATTCCATCTGTCTTCTCTTAAATAATGGACCCCAGAAGCAGTTAATGGATTTTTGTGGTGTTGGAATGGCCTCCGAGAGGAAAATTGACAAGTCTGGAGGTTCTTGGTGGACAGCAGAAGGAATACTATCATAGAATTGGAACAGTCTTGGCTGAAAAATGAGGACTAAAACATTTCTGGAAAACAAACAAGAAGAGCAACTGGAATGCCCAGCTTCATCAGCATTCCCTCAATAACAAAACTAGGTACTGATGAGGACGTGCAAGAGGAGTGTGTCTTGCTTTTTTAGGTGCTAGTGCTAAGCCGATGGTCTGTAACTGTTTATGAGTCAGAACAGAATTAATCTTGTAAATTAGTCTTGGAAAAGTCCATCAGGTTTAATTTTTTTTAAATAACAAAAACTACAAATGAGCCAAACATTTGGGAAAAGGAGACTGAGGATTGAGGAATGTAGAGTCTAAACATGAATCTTTAAGCTGTTAACATTGGCTTTTCCTTCCTCAGTGTCCTCGCAGCAGTGCCAATTCTGGTACAGAAGTGCCCTGCCCACTGCCCAGTTTCACCCCATACGTGGAGGAGTCAGCTCAGCAACAAATCATGTGAGTCTTCAGTTTGAAATGGGGATTGCTTTTGAAGTTATCAAAGCTGCTTCATAAGATTCTGACTCGTTTTGCCAAGTAGTCAAACCTCCAGATCTGCAAGAATTAAAAAATCTGGCAACCTGGAAGCTCTCGGTACTTTAGCTTGATGGCAGAGGCTTCAGTGGAGGATGCATAAGGACATGGGAAGTATTTGACTATTGCTGCTCATTAGGTGGGAGCCTATATCATATTTATATATGCTAATTAGTTTAATAGCATAACTCAATGTGTTTACACAAAACCACAGTTACTTCTCTTAGGATGCTGTTTGCTATGAAAACAGCCATGAATTGAGACAAGCTTATTGCTGTTTCCCCCTATTTTAGGAACTCTGTGCTCATTCTATCTGGAGTTTTATTCTGAAACAAGCTATCAAAGTTTCCATGACAACAGTGTTGCTTAGGTTCTTGAGGACTATGCTGTTTTGCCTGAAATTACCTTTCTGCTTGTACGGTGCTCACTGAAATGCTGATAAATCCCAGGAGATGGGGTTGATCTGTTTTGTTAGAGCAGAGGAAAATGCATTATTTTGCAAAGCTGCTTACCTTTCTTTTTCTGTGGCTAATGATGGCCACAGAATACATAGGCTCTTCCTAAGAGAAGTGGAAAAGAATTTTTGACATTGCAGACAGCTTCCTTGGCTCTGAATTGCATATAATCAAAGAAGGCTGAAAGGCGGCTGACAGCATGGATTTTTGCTGTGGATTTTGTATGTTGCATGTGGACTGCAGAGTAGCTCTGACCAAGGACATATCATAATTTAGTTTAAGAATATATAAAAAATTGTTTCTGTCTAAGCTATAAGACTATTCCTTGCTCCTGAAAGTCAGTGATGCCATAGAATTAAATCTCTTGACATGCTGGTCTCTCAAATTAAGACTTATTATTTACAGAAGGCAGCATCTTTTTATACCAGGGAAAAGAAGGAATGGGTGGGAACTGAACATCATGCTAAAGTAGCTGTAACTAACTTGAGCAGAGAGTTTGTATGTAGTGTGATATGATGTAGTTGAAAATTTAAAAGCAGATTTCTTTTTTTTCTGCCTTTGAGTCCATTTCCTCATGATGCTGTGGCTGTCAACCAAATTAAGACTTAGTGTTGTGTGGAAATTGTGTAAACATGATGCAAATCATGCCATCAGTTGTCATCCGGAGATTTGGGTAGGAGGACCCTGTAGTGATCTGGGTAATAAGCCCCCGAAAATAAAAGCTTTAAAAGAAACCCCAACCATTAGGAGCACCTGTTTGCCTCATAGTCTCCCAGATGGCCGTAGGGTTGTGAGTCCATTCACATGCAAAACAAAACAGATGTCTTGGAACTGTGCACTATGTTTTCTTTTGAACTAACTATTTACCCAGACCACAGTTAACATGTTTTTCAAGGTCAGTTGTTCGGATCATCTTTTATTGAGGTACAGATAATTGCTGGAGTCATCTGGATTACTGGTATCTGTAAAACTGTACAAATTCAGGTTCCTCTCTCCTGAAATTAGCACGTAGCAATTTCAGAAAGCACTTTCAAGCTCAGAAATTGACTGCCACAGACTCCTTTCACTGTACACCGATGGGGTTTTTTGTTTGTTTGTTTTTAATAATGGGGCACTTAATTTCTGTCACTCAGCATGCAAAACATTCTCCTTGAGCAAACTCCCCTCTTATTGCATCTTAAATCTTCCCTTTTTTTTCCTTAATCTAAAATGCCAGGCTTAATCTAGTCCAAAATCTTCCATTTTGAAGTACTGCTGATTCTTTTTTCTTTTCTTTTTTCTTTTTTTTTTTCCTTAGATAAAGAATGAACTCTGTTTTGTAGGATGATTAGGGTCTTCTCACCTTTGTGGTTACAGAGATTGATGGAGCTAAAGTAAACGTGGATCCTGCTCCAGAATGCACAGCAATTCAGAATATCATAAGAATTTTGTTAGCTCTTGACTGGGCCTTATTAACTATTAGGGTTTTTTTTGTTTGTGTTTTTATTACATAGTTCTGAGTTGGTATGCTTGCCTTTTATGTGCTATCATTCCATTTTTCTTGTTTGTTTTTTCTTTCAACAGAACAGAATGTCTTTAGGCTATTTTACAGCTAGATTCTGAAATTAGCTATCTTCTCTCCTATGCTTGCTCTTCTGTGTTACAGTGAAGTACATATAATCAAAGTAATAACTGCATGTTTTTTTCAGGACTCCCTGCAAAATTGAACCCAGCATAAACCGTGTTTTAAGTGCTCGCAAACCTGAGAAAGAGGAGGATCCACTACAGCGAGTGCAAAATCATCAGCAGGATGCTCAGGAAAAGAGAGAGGTGGTGATGTACTGTAAGGATAAAGTTTATGCTGGAGTTGAAGAATTTTCTTTGGAAGAGATCCGAGCTGAAATCTACAGAAAGAAAGCAAAAAAGAAAACGGAAGGTATGCTTCAAAATGGGATGATCTAAGATTTTGAGATGGAATCATAATGTTATACTTACTTTTTATCAGCATACAACTGTCTGGTTATTGCAGCTGCTTTTCTTTTTCTGCTGGAATAGTTATTTAACTGCTCTGAGGTGTACAGAAAGTAACATATCTGATAGTTTTACATGTGAGCCGTGAAACAGACCAGAGGTTTTAGTCCCTTTAAAAAGAGTTTAGGCTTTAGCCACACTTTGCATGGGAAATATGCATTGTGCCTTAAAAGCTTTTCCTCCTTAGAGGAGATGCAGGCCATAGCACAGAAGAAGGAAGAATTACAAAGGAAAATTGAGGAGCTGGAGAAGAAATTAAAGAAGAAAGATGACAAGCAGCAACAACCTCATGAACAGGTATTGTCCTCATTTAACTGTTCTTTTACAAACAGCTACTATTCTAAGTAAAAGTACAAAAGGAGGAAGAATATCTAACATGTTTCTCTTTGGCTAACACTTCTAACACTTTTTTTGAAAGGATGTTTCAGTCTATTGTATGCATACATTCTAAATTCTAATTTTTTTTAAGTAAAGGTATGCCAAATGCTTAAGGGCGAATTGCTCTTTCTTAAGCTCTCTTCATGCGTGGCTTCCTTTTATTTGGAGAAGTTGTAGTGCAAAAGAAGACAGGAGAAGAAGCTGGAACTAGGGAAAGAAGTGAAGGGTCGCGAAGTGGTGTGGGCTAACCCCTGCGGGCAACTAAGCACCACCCAGCTGCTCACTCACTCCTCCTCAGTGGGATGGGGGAAAGAATGAGAAGGGTAAAAGCTTCTGGGTTGCAATAAGGATGAAAGCTCTGCACTCAAGCAAAACAAAATAAGGAATTCATTTGCTACTTCCCATCAGGAGGCAGATGTTTAGCCATTCCCAGGAAAGCAGGGCTCCATCATGCACAACGGTTACTTGGGGAGACAAATGCCATTATTCTGATTGATCCCCTTCCTGTAGATGTTATTGCTGAGCATGATGTCATATGGTGTGGCCTTGGGTCAGCTGTCCCAGCTGTGTCCCCTCCCAGCTTGTTGCGTGCCCCCAGCCCACTCACTGGTGGGGCAGCACGAAGAACAGAAGACCTTGATGCTGTGTAAGCACTGTTCAGCAGTAGCTAAAACACCAGTGTGTTATCAACACTTGTTTTGGTCAAAAATCTAGAACATAGCACCATACCACCAACTATGAAGAAAATTAACTCTATCCCAGCCAAGACTAGTACACAAAGACACATCTGATTTGTCTCCAAGTTTTATAGACTGTAGTGTGCTCTATTATGTATCAGATTTCTTTTTCCTTTTCTATGCAGACCAGTCTTGAGCAGAGTATCTTTCAAACAAGTATACTTTGGTCTGTTGTTGCTAGGTGGTGTTTAAACCCCGTTTTTCTTATAGGTTGCAAATAATAAGTAAGAGTTAATTATTTTAAAGCTTTTCCTTTAGCCACCTTCATTAGTTGGGCTAATAAAGTAAGTTCTCTCTCTCCCCTGCTCCCCTGCCTCGCTCCTTCACCATTTTCAAAACAATGCCTTAGTAGTAAGTATTTTAAATAATGAAATAAAAAGTGTTGTGAATTTGATGTAAGCTATATCACTGCTTACGTATGTCTTTAAGATTTGCAGTATAACTAAAATCTCCTATGAAAGTTATATGGTTGCAAAGAGTAAAATTATGCATTTTAACTACACTAAGCAATAAAATGGACTTTTTTTTCATGCAAGTAAACTAAGTACAAATAAAAATAGCTAAAGACAATTATTAATCCATCAGGGCTCTAACGACCTACACAGGATTATCATAATGTTCTTGGAACCTTGTTGCATGGCTTGTGATTCCATCACTGTAGAACCGAAATACGGGTTTTGTTTCTACAGCCAACAGAGATAACGGAAGCTTCACCACCTTTGGGACTCCAAGGATTTACTTTTTCCAGTGCAACAGAAGCTGGGGAGAAACAGCCTCAGTTGCAACGGTAATACAGGATTTTCTTTGCCAGCAATAAGAAAATTTGTGGGGATAATTAGTTATGAGTAACATGGATCACTAACAGATAGCCTGTTTCCGCAGACAGAATGGAAGATACCCCTAGGCATCAGCCTGTAACCAGGATCTGTAATCTGTCTTTATATAACTTCAATTATTTGTCTGAGGGATCTTAGCTTCTTACAAGTAGCATGTGTCAGCTTGGCATGCCTTTTTTACAAAGTTTACTTATGTTTTGTGAAGGTGTGTAAAAATATAAGGAAGTTTGTATCTTTTTCACAGTGAATCCCAGGTCTCTGAAGATACTCAACTACATAAACCATCTTGTTCTGAGGGTAAGTATTAAAATTTTTTACCATTAAGGAGAAGGCTGTGTTGAAGGGAAGTGTTCTTTTATATGAATAGCAAGATTGCATCAAACTGAAAACAGGAGTCTAAGTGGGTTAGAAGAATGAAAATGAGAATGTGCTAGTGTTAAGTGCCTCTAACCATGTTCAGCAAAAGACCAAGCATCTGAGGTCTGGAAACTGTCGTTATTTGAAAGGACTTTCAAGCAGAAGAGCTTTTTTCTTTTAATATCTGAAGAGCTTTCTTTACGCTTTCATATATATGCAGTCTTACTAAAATTTGTAAAAAGAGTTTAACACTAAGATTGATACTATTTTAAGTCCTCCTTTTTCCTCAGGGGATTTGGTAGAGGGATGCAATCGGAAATTATATATTCAGTTTTGTTGCTGGGAAGGGTGTGTGCTGAAGAAATTTACTTTTGACCCGAATTGACTACTGTTACTGTTGACAGAGGTTATCCAGTCTCTTGATGTGTGCCCAGATACACAAAGGGGAAATGTGTTTTTAGACTCTGAGGATGAACAGGAGGAACAGAGGGATGAGGCCAGCCTCGGGAAAAAAGGTACAAATTCTGAAGTACGTTCTGAAAAGAGCAAGCTAGCTAACATAGTATGGTGGTAAAAGTGTGGTTCATTAAGATGGCAAAACCAAGCCTTTTTTTAATAGGTTTCTTTAAATGTCAATTCTGTGACTTCCTGCTAGGGCTGGTATTTTTAAGGCTGTGTATTAAATGTTTTAAGTAGCATTGGATACACTGTTGTGGAAAAACTGTTGATATAATAGAGCCTCTTGGTTTTTCTTTATAGATGTAGGTCCCCTTCCCCCACCGGATCCTGCTGCATTTTTCTCCATATTCGATGAATCCTCTGCTCTGGCAAATCAGAATATAAGGTAGAATTATTCAAGACCTAGATTTCAGAGGGAGGGAAAACTGAAGTATCAAACCACTTTCCCTAGCAGCTGAAATACAGTACTGCTGCTTGTGTGGATGTAGGGTGGTTTTTTGTTTTATGTATTTGTATTTTTTTTATTTCATTACTCTACTTGGAAAGTCCATGATGAGGAAATACTCTCCTGTTGTTCCTCCTCAATCTAGAACTATTTAAGCTGCTATATAAACTTTCTTCATTCTGGAGAGCTGTATATATTGCAGTTTACTGGTAGTTCTGTAGTAGAAAGTGGTAGATTGAAATTGTCAGTAGACTTAAACTTTTGAGAGGAATCTCTGCTGAAGATCGGAAGCTACTCTAATAAATATTTAATGGAATGTAACTTTATCTTAGTTGTTCTGCAGATCACACACAGAAAAGTGCCCGGTGCCCTCTTGCTGTTCGTAAACCTTCAGGTTCTCTAACTGCAAAGGAAAACATACCACCAGAAGCCTGTGTAAGGAAACAATTTACCCCATAGCAGGTTTCCTGTCAAGGAGAAACCAACATGGAATGTCCTGCTGTTAAACTGAGTGAGATTGGCTGGACTGACATGATGTGCGCTAAGCAAGGCTTCTAAACTTCTGTCTGGCATGGCAATACTTGAATGGGGTGATGTTAAGATTACACTGGAAATTTCAGGGGATTTTAAGCTTTAAGGTGGGCAATACAGAGGTGATGGTAAGGAGTCTTCCAGACTTTAAGCAACTGATTAGTGGCCAGGATTACTCACGCTGAAACTTTAAAACGCTTGTGTGAGGAAGAGTTGCACTCTTAAACACTGCCTCCTGTTCCATCTGCTTTCTTGCCATGCATCCAAACATGCATCTCGGCTCCTGTGTTCCTCACCCAAAGTACCATAGGCCCGACTCCCTTAGACCTTTGTGTCTTGTTTCCGAAGCTATGTGTCTTCATGTGGCGGTTTTGCAGATGTTTGTAAAGTTTTCAGTAGAGATGGATGTGTCTTCAATGCCCAACATTTTAGTAAACGCTTTAATGTGCTTATAACTGAACTGAAATGCACTTCTGGGGTGGTAGATACTAAGCCTTTAACAGGTCATGGCAGCTCTGCAGCAAAACAAAGTTACCCTTTCTAGTTGGAAAAAAAATATGCAACTATATTGCAGTTAGGGTTCAATTACTCAATTTGAATAAGCAATATAAGTAGACTACCTGAAGACTGAGTGTCAGATTCATGTTGGAAGGTGATGGGGTGGAAGAAAGGGGAGAGAGAAATGTTCAGCTTTTAAATAAATCAAAAGAAAATTGGACATAAAATCTACAGGCTTTTCACTGTCTCTTCCTACTTTTTTCAGGATGAGCTGAATGGAATTGAACCTTTGACTGAAGATGCAATTGTGACAGGCTCCTACAAGAACAAAACCCTTTGTGCCAACCCAGAAGACACATGTGACTTTGTTGGGGCTGCCCATCTGGCCTCAACGCCCTTTCACGGGGTGATAGCTCAGAGAGTCCCAGCTCCTGCTTTTTCACAGAGTGTCCTGAAGGAAGACTGTCCGGAATCTAAGAGTGCACCTCTGAATCAGGAAACACTGGTTTGTGAGGGAGCTTACAATGAAGCGCTCTGTGTAAAAAAACTGAGGTAATTAACAGCAAAGCATCTTAAGCCCCTTTTCCTGTGTGCCTTTTGTTGGTTGTGGTTTTACTTTTCTGTTGCTAAAGAAACAATTTTCTGAAGAGATCAGAACATACTGAAGGCAGCCATTTCTCTAGCTGAGGGTCCATTTTGCCTTGAGCAGATTTAAGAGGTAATAGCAAGCCCACTTAGCTTTTCAGCATTACTGCTGCAGGACTTAACTCCATGCATTTTCTACCAAATAACTTGCAAAGGAATTAATAAACACATTCTGTCTTTGTGATCAGAGATTAAAAGTAGAATCATCAGTTCCTTTTATACTTTATGCTTCTGTAGTTATCTGAGTATATGAAATGCATCTGGTGATTTTGGCTTAGATTTCTTCTACAGAGGAGAAAAGCTGGAGAGAAGGAAAAAAACCTGGCAAACCACCTCCTGTTTCTTACCATTGTAAAGAGAAAAGCATCCTTTGTATGGGGTTTTCTTAATTTAAAACTGAGTTTGATTTGCTAGCTGTATGTAAACGTGTATACCATCCTGAAGGTGTTTGTTTACTTGGCAAGCTCCCTGGCAAATCATGCTGATTATAATCAGGAAGGAAGAGCAAGAGTTGTTTCCCACCCAACCCTCCACTGCTTTAAAAGCACTGGAGGTCTGAATTTTTGCAGCTAAGGGAGTAATAAACATTCAGTATGTCTTCTGTTCTAGCAGCCATATTTAATGGAAGAAAAGATAAAATTCACCTGTAGTCTAAGATTGAGTATAAACAATCATTGATGCTAAAATGAAGCTCTGACATAACTACTGGTTTTCCACTAAGGATGGGAAAGGAGTTCTTTAACAGAAAGAAGCCTGGGAGTGCACAGTACCCTTTCATAGCCGCTAGGCTGGCATTAGCTAGACACTGTATCTTCTGAAAGTCTGAATAATTGACGACTTTATTTACAGCCCGATCATGGAAGCAAGCCTGGAAGACACTCGCTCGTCAGGTTCTTCTGTCTCCTCAGGATCTTCTCTTTCTTCTGTTACACAAATATCTACTATTAAATACCCGCATATCCCTGAGAAACTGGAACTTGCTCAGAGCTTGCCTGCTGAAGTAGTTATTGATTCTGGAGGCATCAGTGAAAACATTACTGGTTAGTACTAAACTGAGTTTCACTCACAACAAATAACTTGCAGCTGTCACTAAATGATGGTGCTTTTTCTGCACTTCCATATTCTGCTCTGCTTTCTGTGTATTTCCCATTACTTTCACTTGTGACTAAACTTGTGTCTCCCTTGTCAGAAGCAGTAGTGAGGTATACAGTCTAGCATGCTTGTCAGCATCCAAAAGATGTAAATATTAAGGTGACGGAGAAGTTATTTAAGGTTAAGCAGGGAGTGTGTAGGAGTAATGAGGGCAAATTCTGAAATGAAAAATTTGGACTGGATGGTAGCTAGAACTTCTAAGACAGCTTTTTTGTTTTGATTTTTTTCTATTCTCTGTAATCATACTGTGTTCTCCTGATGTGCTGATAAGTGCCACCTTGAAAAAGGTGAAGATGAATTTGAAATTTAGTGAAAGTTGCATAATTTTGGTTTTAAATTTGCGCTCTTAACTTTGCTGTAAACTATTGTGCTCCTTCGCAGTATGTTTTTTTTTTCCTATTGAAGGAAAACAATACTGGTACTTATAGTTATTTCTTTTTTTTTCTTCTAGCCAAAGACCTTTTGTTTCTCTCTGTTATAAATCTTTATATTACAGTTAGAACAGGAATGGTCTCAAAAAGCCTTCAGAATCTGGCCTGTAGAATTAGGTTTGTGTTGAATGACAGCTTTCAAGGTGTTTAACCTGCTTTAACTCCTTTGATTTTGGTTTATGATATTTTAACCAGAGTCGTATATCTGAAAATTCTCAGTGTATCTACTCTAGAGTATAATACATTATTGTGTGTCTGCAGACTATTTTATGATGAAGCACGCTCGGGACCTGGAATGAAAGTACAATTAGGAGAAAAGTGTTGTCACTGAAATAGCTGAAATATTTTGGATAGATCTCACACTCTTTTTTTTTTTTTTTTATCATGTGCACTAATCTTTACAGGAAGATGAAGAATCTTTACGGATTCTTTTCAGAAAAAGAAGGCATTTGTTCAGATGTTTTAATGGTTCTTTCTTAAACTTTTAATCATTCCTGTTGCTTTTTTGTTTTTTACTTGCCTTCTGCACATCTCCCTTGAACTGCAGTTCTCAACCTGAATGTAGTAATTCTACTGAGGACTCCTTAATGCTGCATAGAGCAGAAAAATTACTTCAGATATCTGTCAGTTTACTCCTGTAAAATATGCCAATAAATTTCATAGGTTTGTGATGGTAAAGTATTGGAACACCTATTTAGCCTTCAACCTTTAATGCTTCCTGGCTCTACTTTCACGGAATTACTTCCTGAGCAATATCTTACTGCAATGCTTTTCAAATCAATACAACAGTAGGTAATGATATTCTGATTCTTACCTTTGTACTATGAAAGCTTAAAATGTTGGCACCCCTTACTAGTCATAGGCTTTGGGAGAAGAAGTCAGTAGAAGCCATCTAGTTCTGCTGTGTTAAAACACAGCTCTGCCTGATCATTTGAGATCAACACTTTTAGGCTACCTTGGTTTTGTACAGATGAACTCATCTATTGAATGATTTTTCTCTCGGTCTTATTATGAAGGAAAATAAACCCAGACCTACATGTAATTATCTCATGTGTCTTCCAAGAGGTAAAAGCCATTAAATTCTTAATATTGCAGTGAGCAGCAGAATTGGAGTCCAACTTTGTTTTCCTTTTCTTACATAAAACCCCTGCTGAATTTCAATAAAACCTTTGAATTAAAAATCACAAACTGATCACTTAATCTGGATAGAGATTTAAAAAAGGAGTGCTAATTTGCAAAATGAGTTTGAATTCTGCTGTGGCTGAGCAGACGTACCTAATCTCATTCAGAGCTTTGTCTCATGTGAAAGATACATTTTTACATGACGCTACAGTACAATCTTTGAGACCTCGTGATGAGATAGTCTGTAGGGTAGTTTCAAAGATAAGTGTTATGTTCACTTCACAGAACCAGAAACTATTGGAAAGAGAGTAATTGGCTTGCTGAAAGGTGATGCAGTAAATCAGTATGCAGATAGAAAGCTTCAATATCCAGGTTACTTTTTCTTGACAGATATAATCAAGTCATAAGACTCAACACCTAGTTTCGGCTCATCTGTTTCTATTACTTGTCTTCCTAGGTGATGATGTAACTCGGTTCTTGTGGAATGCTGAACAGCGTAAAAAGCTTTTAGATCCTGTGCCAGAATCATTGACTGCTTCTCCAGATTTTCATTTGGAGACTGGCGCTCTGCCTGTCATGGAGTTTGAGAAAGACGTTGAGCTAGGTAGGTATACCAGACACTTTACAGTGCAAAGGACCTATTTATGTTCTAACTGGTTTGAAATATGCTTCGTATTCACACTCATTAGTTTTATGTGCTGTAGACGGGGAATAACTTGAACAGCCTGGGTACGTGTATTTGCTGTGGCAGCTCATGAATGTAAACTTTCATAACAGGAAACGAGACTTACTGTATAAAATGGGAATATTGGACCAATGAAGAATACAAGATGTTTTTTGCCATTCCAGCTAACTTTCCCCAGCTGGATGCAAAGGGATTTGCAATAAAGGTAACACATATGATGGTTATTATACAAGAAGTGCGAAATGTTAAAATCTTCTCAGCCAATATAAAGTGAAATATAGTAAGTTTGGTCTTAATTCTGAATTCCATGCATGAAGCTTGCTACTTCAAGTCCTCTTTCTAATTGTTGATATAGATTAAAAGTTTCTGACTGCAGAACATGTCTTCCTTGGTAAAGTGGGGAGGTAAAAAAAAAGGATGAGAAGAATATGAAGATAAGCAATTTTCACTTTATTCCAAAAATAAATGTTCTTGTGTACCTTCTTGTAGGTGTATTCTCAGCCTGTGCCTTGGGATTTTTATATCACGCTTCAGTTACAGGAGCGTTTGAATACTGACTTTGACCAAAGCTTCAGTGAGAATTGCAGCTGTTACTTGTATCAGGATGGCTGTGCTATTTTGCACAGGGATATCAATCGCTTCACACTTGCGGTCAGTACAGATAAAGTACAATTGTAGATGACAAGAACTCTTGCGTAGGTACCATTAGTGAGTTTTGTTTGTCATTATGCTCATTGCTGAAGATAGCTTCGCATGTTTAATCCTGCAACCTAGATTCTCTGGGTTTTTTATCTATATACAAATTAGGACTGTCTATTATAGCCTTAGGTGGAGCTGGCTTCTCATTCATAGATCAAGTGCTTCTTGGAGACAAACTTGAACCAATTTTTCAAGATTTCTTTATTCATGAGTGATAAACGACCTGAGCCAAGAAGCACGTGTTATTCCACAACAAGACTTGCGCCTAAAACTCCCGTTTAACTCTACATCTTTCAATGAGTTCTAGTCTTCCAGTCTGCTATAGGAAGGTCATAGCATTTAGTGTCTTGCTGACGGATTTACATTTTAAATGAAGTCATGTAGTACCTTTTGAATTGTTGCATATAAATAGGATACAAATTAAATAGTGATTTCAGTCTTCAGTTCAATTTCCTCTTCCTGATCTTTCGTCCACTTCTGAATAGTAGTGTCTCCTAGGAGCTCATGGTTCTTCTAATTCTGGATGGACTGATCATGGGCAAAATCTGATTATACTGAATTTAGGGTAGGGCTGTTAAGTCTGTACAGATGAGTAAGGAAAAAAGGTGAAAATATTTCACTTAATCTAAGGTAGAATGGCATATAGATACATGTCTATTCCCTGTTTTCAGGATGTTATTCGTGGCTGTAAGTCCATCACGGAGGAAGTTATCCTGCTCGTTGTTTATAACCTTCTGGGTGTGGTAGAGAAGCTCCACAAAGCAGAGATTGTCCATGGAGATCTGAGTCCAGAGGTGTTCTTTCTGGGAGACAGGTTTGTCTCTTTGTATGAATATGGGAGGAGATATAACACTCGGTTTCAGCTGCAGCTCTTGTGCTTTTGGAATTTCTCCTCTTTAGTTGGGGTACTGATATTGCAGTCCAGTTTTTTTAGGCTACAGTCTATTCTGAAAATAGTGAAAACACTGTTCAGAAATAAACCTTTCTTTTGTTTATTTCTATAGAAATAGTATACAATGATGTTGTAAAACTTAAAACATTTGTCTGTAAAACGTGTTTGTAAAACAAAAACATTTTGTTTAGTATATTGCCTGTGTTCTCAAGTTTCTGCTTTACCAATGTACTGGACAGCTAACTGGGTATTGGTAAATAACTTGCCTTCTGGTTTTACATATCTGAAAAACAAGAAATTAGAAGGCAAAGGGCAGGTGGGACTGGAATATCCAGACGCTCTCTTAAACAGCTTGTAACTTGATGCACAGATCTAGTTTTTTTCTTTAAGCTCTTTCCCATATTATGTTAACAAGGTCACATATCCCTTGAAATGTGATCTGTGAACTAAATGTGGGAAGACAGTAACTTTGGAATGTCTAATGATTCAGATAGAATTCTATTAGAAGAAATTCACTGAGGCTGTTCTTAGTCTTCACTGATATGTTAAAAATAGCTATTAACTTTAAATGTATTTTGAACCTACAGTCATCTAACACGTGCACCCCCAATATGTTTTATTTATAATTTATCTATAATTACTTATATAATTTATTTATTTATAAATTACATACATGTACTACTGAAGTTGTAATATTTCCTTCACGCATACCTATGGAGTGTCTCGCACCTCCCTTAGGGTGCACATATCCCATTTTGGAAGTCACTGATCTAACAGTGGATTGATGGACTTGGATATCTCCTGCTGGATTTCTCTGTGGCGAATACAAACCAAATTAAACTGCCAAAAGTTAGGATAGTGGTGGGTTTTTTATTTTATTTTTTTAGATAGCAAAAACTCTCCTAGGACAAGTGCATAGTATTGATTACAAAATATGCTCATAGTATGTAAGAATAGTAGCCAGTATGTGTCAACTGTATGTAAGAAGAATAGTAGCAAGAAGTGTGATCTATTTGTATTGTTGGCTTAGCAGTACACCGTCATCTATACAGATATGCCTCACTGCCCTTTCTGATTGTCCTCCCTAGTGTGTAGGCTAGGAAAGATTTTTTTTTAAAGTATTATGAAGCTTAATTCTTTCTTGTATAAATTATTCTGAGATCTTGAAGGAGAGGGAGAAGTGCTAAACATCATGCTATTTTCCCATTCCACCAGCTGTGTTTCAGGTAACTGTGACAAATATCAAAACAGCATCATCCTTAACCCTTTTGTGTTTCCCGTTGCTTGCTCTAAAGACACCAGTATCATCTCTAAGCTTCAGGCTACCAGCTGGTTCCCTGTCCAAGGGTAGTCCTTTCAGCAGTAGTTCTTAAGCTAACCATCAGAGGGGAGCATTGACATAGCTAAGACTCACCTTCACTGTGCTGTTTAATTTAATTTAAAAAAAAAAAAGTTGTTTGGATTGTCTTACGCTTCATTTACTTCCTCTGCTCAGGATCTGTGATCCATTTGCTAACGATGAGATGACAAGAGCTCTGAAGATAGTGGATTTCTCTCACAGCCTAGATCTGAGATTACAGTCTCGAGTAAGTTTGCCCAACAGCTTTCCAGTATCTCAGACCCCTCATGGACAACAGCTTCTGGCAAAAAGTTCTCTTCCTTATCAGGCGAGTATCTATTTAGCAGGACATCTTAATTTCTGTGTTTCCTTTACAAAATCTCTATTTTCTGAAGTTGTATTTTGAAAGCTCCATGGAAAGCTCTGATCAATAAATATTGAATAAAGAGAATTTTTCATCTGATTAAATCTTTGGCACTAGGTGAGGGGACTAGCAGCACTGCTGAGTGCCTGTGACTACTGTATTTATTTAGGAACCTACAATAAGACCAGAATTTCACTTTTTGAAGTTTTCTTGCTTAGCAAGTCTTTGGAAGATTCTGATGCAAAGACCAGTTCAGACTTAAATGTGTAAAAGCACTGACAGTAGAAGTCTGTAGCGGATTGCAGAAACTGACAGAAGTTGAACTTTCTGATGTTTGTTGTGATTGCAGGTGGACTTGGTTGGCATTGCAGATATAGTCCATTTGATGCTGTTTGGGGATCATGTCCAGGTCTATCAAGAGAATTCCACCTGGAAAATCAGCCAAAATGTATCAAAGTAAGTCCTTTTGCAGAGGAGGCTGCTGGGAAAGAACAGACTTCTAACTTCCTTCACTTTCTTAACTTCCTTCACTTTCTTCACAATGGCACCATCTTCAAAGCTGAGAACACAGAACTTGGTGCTGCTGTTGCCAAGAGCGTTTGTTCTGTGGGGACTAAAACTTTGAAGCAACTACCCTTGTCATTGTATAGCAGCCTTAGCGCTGTGTAGGAGACAATTCAAGTTCATATGAACCTAACAGTCCAGTGAAGATGATTTTGCTTTTTCTATCCTTTCAGACCGGACTGCTTTAGTCTCTCTTTTAACTTGATAGACCAAGCTTGGAGAAGTTTATAAGTAGGTGGGTGGTGAGGAAAAAAATTACATGAGCATGTTGCTTTAGAAATGGAGATTATTTGGTTTTTCTGCCTTTTTCATTCTAGGCTCTATTGAAGGGCTACTAAGACAGTGATGCCAGGGTTCTGTCTCTAACAGTTGCAGAAACAGTATACATGCACAAGAGGGAAAATAATTTAAGATTATAATTTAAGATGTGTCTGCAAGCAGCTTCTTCTTGGAAGCTGCTGTTTGTCCTCAGGTATTAATTTCGACTGCTCTGTTTTGGCTATAAGACTGCTCTGCTTTCATCTACCCTTTGTTTGTTCTTAGACTAAACACTTGTTCACTTTCTTAGTCAGATCCTGCAGAATTTTATGCCTTAGCATTTCACAAGGATTTTCCAGAGTGCTCTGCTCATCACAGAAATTACTTGACAGATGTCTGCATTCAGGATCGTGGTATATTAGCTACACTCGCTATGCAGATCTACTTCTATAACCATTGCTTTAAGAAAACCTACTACCAGTCTGGGAGTTGTCCAGTTCCCTAGCAACCTGCATTCCTTATACCTCCTAGTTTGTTGAATTCAACCTTTGAAAAAAAATCTCATCTTCTTAAGCTGTGTACAGGGGAAAAATGCATTTTTCCTTACTCGGCATATATCTGGTTTTCTATATTCTTATAGACTGATACCAGTCGTTACAAGGCTATAGCAGGCTTCTCCTGAGTACTCACTATGCGTGCCATGCTGTACCCTGTAGCTTTTGTTTTTCCTGCAGAGGATCAACTTACAGGACGAGGCTGTGAAGAACAAAATCACCAAGGGTGACTGTTCTCTGAAGAGATGAATATCAATGATGTACCGGTTGGCAGTAAATACATATCTTATACTGCCTTTGTTTCAGAAATACTAAAAAAAAAAAAAAAAAAGGCAACTGAATCATTGATGGAGCCTGGCTTTTGCTCTCTACTGACAGATATTCTAACATCACCTATCTTTGAGCTAAGTAAATCTGACCTGCTCTGAAAAATAGGACTCCTGTATATTAATTTCTATCAGAACATGATCTGTTTTTAACAATGCTCTGTTGGGATAGAGGGACAGATTTCTGATAAGTGTTGTCATTTTTTAAATTTAGTTTTAAATTATTTATTTATTTAAATTTTTAATTCTATAAGAGATTAAATTGAGCTACTGCAAATGAAGCCACACAAGGCCTGAGGTGAGAAGGTCAGAACAGGGTGTTGGGGACCTGATCAGGATGTGGGTATAAGAAAAATAGCAATAACTGTCTGGATAACTGGAGCAGGAGGAGCTGAGTAGCAGGTATAGTAAGTCTGAATTTGGAAGGCTAGGGCTGGCTGTTATGGGGAGTTCGGAGAGGAGGCATCAACTGGAAAGGAATTTCAGTCAAAGCTGGGGACACTGGATCAAAAGAAGCAGGATTCTTGGTAGAGGTAGAACTTGGAGGGAGACTTGGGTAGAAGGGGAGTGAGACCTGCGAAGGGCTAGAGGAGACGAAGGAGGAAGAAGGTAAAGCCTGGGCGTGAGTTCTGTGTAGCTGGAACCAGGCTGTAATGGCTCATTGCTCGCTTGGGTACATCAGTTAATAACTTTTGCTTTGGGGTTGGGAGTACAAATAAGGAATTTCCATTTTCCATCCTGTCTTCTACTTTGCTTCTGAAAGTGTTATGGACTTATTATTCATCTTCTATACTTATTTTTCAATATAATGAATTCCAAGAAATGTCTGTATAGGTGCTTTAGTTAAGTTATACTGAAGTCTTATATCAACCGTGTAAGCAGGGCACTTCATTATGTAAGAATAAGGAATCTGCACTGAATTTTTTTTTTATTCAGGCATAGATCTTTCAGTGTGGCTGGCTCTTATTAATTGATGACATTTCCTCCAGTCAATTTGAAGCTTTCAATAAATTCCCAAGTAATCTCTGACAAGCAAGTTTACTGCTGCAGGGAATCTTTATCCACCAGGAGGGGCTGCACAATTAAGCACTTCCCTGTGAGAGAGTCAGCTGATGGATATTAATCTTGTGCTTTATGCTTTGAATATAGCCACGCACGGCAATGACACTTGCAACACCCATGAAGACACAGGATTCTTTTTCCTGTTGCTTTTAGTAATTCTATTTTTCATTTGTAAAGATCATGCTACTTCTGGCCTTTCTGCTGAAAGTTCTATAAGTGACTTGGAAAGTGTTTGTTGGTTTTTTGTTTGTTTGTTTTTTTTCCCCTTATGGGGTTGGTTTGTGTGTGATTTGTTTTGGGTGTCTTTTTTTGAGGGTTGTATTGACAGGATAACTTTCCTCAAAGAATGTTCTAAGAACTTAGGCAGTAAGAAATAGAAAGAAGGCTTCTTACTAGAAGGCTGACTGATGTTAAATGCAACAACCATGACCCCTTTATCTTAGGAAAGCTTTTAAAAAGGACTTAATTATTTTTAAGTATTAAACTTAAAGATAGTAGAATGACTGGCAGAGTCACTAATTTTACTACCTGTTCAACAAAATACCAAAACAGTGGGGAATTGCAAGGCAAAGCACAAAATTGTTCTTCTAAGGCCGATGGCACTCAATAAAGTAGAACTCACCTAAAAGCTCACAGAATGAATGTAAAGCACTCAAGTCAGTGTTGTAGTAAAGACTTCTAGAAAGGCAGAATGTGAATTCTGATCAAGTTGTTTTTTTCATCTTTGAGCATTACTGTAAGGTTGACAACCTGTTTTTCAGGGGAGGGGGTTTTAGCATATTATTAAAGAATGAATCTGGAAATTTTTCACTTCCAGGAGTGTTTTTTAGTGTTTCTATTTTCACTATACTATTTTAGGAAACTTCATCTGTGCAGGCTTATGTAAGGTAGTATATAGAAGCTGTGTTTGAATTTTTAGGACTATTTTTGTCACTCATAACTCCTTAGACATCCTTACCAACATGTAACCTCCTCTGCTATGCCTCTTACTGAGATGGCTAAGTCCATGAAGGCAATGGCCTCAAGTCTTGCCTTTTTTTTTTTTCTGTTAGGTTCCATGTGACTTCATTATTTTAGAAAATGTAAGATATTAGTGTAATAGTACAGGCCAGATTCCTTCTGAGACCATGGCTGCTGCTGTTTTGTGAGTCACTTACATAAAGCAAAGGCAGATAACTTGTTCAAAAGCCAATGTAACTCCTAGCTTGAGGGAGAAAAGTGCTTCAGTAGTCAGAAGCAGTGCGGTCTATGGACTTCAGTGCAAGACTGAAGAACAAAGGGTTAGCTCTGATATCGGTTTTGTGAGACTTTAATGAGTCAGTTAACCTTTTTATTCATGTTGTGTGGGTATATCTGTGAGCGTGGATTTATTACTATTAATTGTCTTTGAAATGTTATCTATGCAAGAACTCTGGCAGTTGGTAGGTAGGGAAAAAAGAAAGTAAAACTGGCTGTAAAGCACTTTTTTTTTTATTTCTCTTGCAGCTTTCCTTTAATATTGACCTATGAACTTGCAAATGGGGGAATAAGATTTACCTCTACCCCTTAATCGTGAAAGGAATCTGCCAACTTTGGTTCAAAGAATGCTCTTGATACTCCTTTAATTTAAAAGTGCTGTGACTCAATGTGAATGGTGATAGCGGTCAGGTACACTAGAGGCAACTGTAAAAACAGTGGTTTTGATAGACCTGTGAAACAGTCTGTCTAGTTATTATTCAGAAGCCTACTGGAGAAAGGGGCCCACACATATAGACTTAACAATGCATTGCTAGTTTTCCTTTACATTTACTCATGTGAGTGAAATTATTATTTCAGACTTTGTTTTTCCAGGGCATTTAGTGCTGACTATAAGTGGAGATCTTGACAGACATGTTGTGTATGTGCATACTGTCTCACTGAAAACTGCTCTATTTGTTTTAGGACTGTTGACAGTGATTTCTGGAGTAAACTTTTTGAGAGAATTCTGAATGCAGATGGTAAGTCCACAGTGCCTCTGCTGAGGGAGTTAAGAGAGGAAATAAATGATATGTTTGACAGCTGTTTCCAAGAACGTCTTTGTGAATCCTTAGCTGCACTGGGAGAAACTTTCCTCTTGGAGAACTTCCTGTGATTTCATAGAAGACAAATACATTTTGTATTATAGAGAGGAATTTGTTGTTAACTTCTTATTTATTTTTTTTCAAATGTAAGCATGAACAGTGATTGTAGCCATTTCTGCAATACTTCACATGGGACTTGCTAAAGAATGTTGCTATTGCATCAGTGCATAGATAACCTCCTAAGCCTGCTACGTGAACTAGTCTGTGTCTGAGCAGTTTGCCAGAGAAAATTGGTTGTCATAACTTCCCCCTCCTATTTTTGTATAGTTTCTTAAAAATGTTGTTAATACCTAGTTCACACTGCAGTCTCTGAAACATCTTTGTCTTTTGTTTAGTTGGTCTTTTAATCAGTGTTTCATCAATAAAGTTGTATTTTGATAGCAACTCTGCCATATTAAACATTGCTGTCAGATGGATTCAAAAGACTTGATTTACTATCCATGCTGGAGTGCTTCTGCCTGACTGGGAATTGTTGGTGACTGCTAGATACAAAGGCCCCTCACTTGGTGGCAGCCTTCATAACCACACAGGACTTCCTGGACACTTGAACACAACTTCAATGATTCTACTTGGAATGTGCTCTCATGGATGATTGTCATAAGAAAAAGTAGATGAAGTCACGAGTGAAAAAGATGCATACTTAAAATTTTGCTTCTCACTGCAAGTGTTCTATTTACTTTTGCAAGGGCTAGAGTTACTGGCTGGATTGAGCATCTTTCAGAAATCTCACTGAAGTCTAAATTTGCCATATGTGCTGAAGTCTTTGCAGGTTTTTGTGGGAGGTTTTGTGGATAGCTATTTGTGTTAACCTTTTAGGCACTGTATTATTGAAACCAATACAAAGGCTTCATTTTATTCAAGAGAACGGAATTTACAGGATCCAAAACAGAGACGCTATGTACCTTAAGTGTAGAGGAACTTCTCAGACTCGGGACTTACTTCCTCACAGCTTCTCCCACGTATGAAATGAGAGTAGAAGACTGCATCACAAGTAATTTCTTTTCCCTATAAAACCAAATTGGCTTTAAGTGGTTTTTCTTTTTCATTTGGTCAAATTCTCTGGCCATGGTTCTGTTTGAGTCTCCCCCGTTTGTCTGTTGTCTCTAAATTCTGCTCTGGAACTTAATTCTGTATTTTTTTAAGTTGCTACAAGCCACCTTCTTTCCTGTTCTTTCTGCATATCTCCATCACTACTTGTCTTGCTTTGACCTATATTCTTTTTGCTCTTCTAGATGCCTAATGCTTTCTTTATGGTCCCTTCATGAAGGTTATATACTCATGTAATTCAGGAATAGGACTTAAATGCGCTGATAGACAAGCTTTAATATCCAATGTAAACTGGTGCTGAATAATTTTTTTTTGGTCTGTTATTCCCTCAGATAATGCTTTCTGTAATACAAGTCATTAGTTAGTCATCTATTGAGCAAGCAGATGAAATAATGATCTATCTCTAGCCAGTCTGGAGCAAAGATTGCTGGTAGAGTGACTATGAGCTATGCATTGGACCAACTCCTGTTAGCTCTAAAAGGATTTGCATGTTTGTTAGTGCTTTCCTTTAGTTGAAACTTGTTTCCTTTTGCTGATCTCACTTCCTTTTAGACAAAGTCTGGGGGATCTCACTCACTGTCCTCTCACTTTCAGCCTTTTCAGTTTATCTCCTGCAACACTGATATGAAAACCAGGTAGCTTAGGAAGAGAACGCTCATAGCAAAGTATCGGTCATCCCAAGGACTTCTCGGGCAAGACATGTTTCCAGCCAACACAGAACTTCACTATCACTTCACCTGTTTCATAAACCTTATTCAGACAGAAAGCTCTTGAAAACAGTCTGAACACACAGATAAGAGCTCTCAGCAGAGGTTCAGCAAAGGAAATTTGTTCATCAGGTCTTTAAAATCTGTAAGTGAATCTGTTTGTCTTTAATGAAGTATACTTTAAAGCTGAAACACTCCATTACTACTCTTATGTTGACTTGGCATGTTTTCTTTCTGACCAAAAAGTGTGCTAATCCTTCTAACCCATCTAATAAGACTACCCTTGATCAGTTGCACGAGAGCATCTCGTTACTCTTCATACCCTTATTAGAACTAGAAAATTACTGAAAAATAAGAATTATTATTGTAAAATGATTGTGTATTTAAATTATTGTAGAATAAGAAACATTTAGCAATGGCATTACAGGCTTCTACATAAGAAACAAAAATAATGAAGAGGAACTAGCAGCTATAAAAAGAAAGAGCAGACATCTCTTGTGCTGCTTGTTCCTAGTTCTGCTCCGATGGAACTGCATCTCTTCCACACAGGTTAGTCTCTGCCTACCCTATCCTATGAGTTGATTGCACCAATATGTAAAAGGAGCTCAGGGAGGTCTTTCAGACACCCCTGTTGTATCTCTGTTCAAGTTTTGTTCTCCAAGCAACCGGGTGCAACCGTGATCCATTACATTCCTTGGACTTATTTTCATATATATATTTTCATATAATAAACAATATAATAAAATTTGCAATAGCTCAGATTCCATCACCATATTTTTTAGTGATAACCTCGCTAGGACTTCTAGGCCATAATTTCACCCTACCCTCTACCCCTTGTGGCACTTCTTGTCATATTGGCATCTGTAGATGCATCTTTTCTTCTGAAGATATTAGGACAACTTTGATCTCCAAGCATCTTGTGGGCAAGGCTGGTCTCTCTTCTGTTTCATGACTGGTCTGTTACAATCCTGGCCTGTGAGCTCTCGGAGCATGTTTCTTTTACACAATGATTCAAAACATGATGCTTAGGAAAAACGTTTAAGGTTGGAGGCAGAGAGTTACTTTAAAAGGAGAAAAAAAAAAAACCCCAAAACACCACAACATGGCTTCATGCCTGCTAATGTGTGCTTAATGACAGAGGGTAAATAGGTTTTATCATGTTCAGTTACCAGAAAGTAATACCATTGGCATCTGGAGAGGAAGGTGCCAAGCTGACTAATGTTTGCCACACACAAAATCTTACACATCCATTGTACTTGTCTTCGGTTCTTCTGTATCCGATGTGAAAACATCAAACTCTTATTAAAATAAAGGTTAACTTGCCTAAGTAAACTGCTCTAAAAGTTTTCAGCAGAATGGCAGTTCCTTAATCACATAGTTGGTGGATATAACACAAGTTGGGCGTGACATGTTTGTCAATAGGAATGTTAGTCAAACAAGGTGCCTACTGAATTTGGCAAATCTGTGGTTAAATTTCAGAGTTGGAAGACCCCTATTGTAAATGTAGGAGATGACTGATAGAATTGTAGAAGAACACACTATTTCAATGTCCTAGAAAACAAATTATTGTTTAAAAAAAAAAAGGGACCTTCTAATATATTTTTTTCAATTGGAAAATGGAATAAATTTCACGTAGCTGAAAGAAGAGAGAAAAAAAATATCTATGATGTCTGAGATGTTGCCATTCTTCCTTAGCCTGCTTGCCATTTGAACACAAAGTTGGCGTTGCACGTACTGGAGATTCGGTAACAATATCCTGCTCTTTGGCTACTGTGTCAGTAGTACATTTTCTTCATTGAAATTACTAATTAGATGCAATTCAAGTACAGTCTAAATGCTATGCATGATACTACACTTGGAATATTATTGTCCAGATGATGCTTTTTCTCCTACTTGGGTAACCTGCAGGAGGATAGTTGGTTGTTTTTTTTTTTTTATGCACAGCTTATTTCCCTGCTTCTGAAATGTTTCAGTAGTATCACGGGTGTTTGACAAGAAAGGTCAGAAGAATGGAAGTGATTTATAATGTTGGACACTGCTGGAAAGCACATACGGATCTTCCTTCTAAAGCCTGAGAATCTTGGGGTTTGCCATTTTTATGATCTCTGTGCCAGCAGCAGCACTCGGCTTTAGATCTGTCCTTAGAGTTCTGACTGGCCAGAGAGTGGGAAGAGAACAGGAGACAAAACCTGCCCCTGTTTCTTTCTTATTGCTTGCTAAGGTAGTCCTACAGTGAAAGGTTCTTCAACAGCTACAGAAAAGGGTAAGGATACAGAAGAGCTGAGCTTTTCACTTTTTCAGAAATTAAGAGAAACGTGACTAATGCTCTGGATGCCGTGAACGTGCGCTTCACAGACTAGCCCTGCGTGCAGTAGCCGACCCGGGCCCCAGATACTTTCATCCGAGACTATGGAACACTTGGTCTGTTTGTCTGCTGATGAGGCTCTGGCATGTTTGTTTTTTGAAACAATTTGTTGGTATTCACAGGGACCCCCCTTTCCTCTGTGTTCATATAAACTGTCTGCTTTGATTCAGAAACAGTAAAAGAGTTAAGTCAATGATGATGTCCGCTCTGTTATAGTAAGTGGACAGGGGCCTAGAAATAATGGCAGAAAGTCATTGAGCCCCAACAAATGCTACAGATAAAAAAATCCAGGCTGACCAAATATGCATGAGATGTACATATACTGTGAGTGGGGCAAAAACCACAGGCCTGAGCCATTTTCTGCTCATTAAGCTCTGGTAGCTGCATCTGGGTTCGAGGGAGTGGCTTCCACTGTTTCTAAGGCTCATCAAGATCCCTGTCTGCAGCTGTGAGGTGCAGGTGACACAGGTTACCTCGTTAGCAGCTATGTGCTGTAGTGACCAGCAATGTTACACAACCTGATTACTTCTACTTGACTCCGTCAGTGCAAAGGATAAGAAAAAGCAGATCCTGATAGTGAAGAAAAGTGATTAAAAGAAGCTGGAGAAGCCAACAATAAGAAGCAGAGTTCTAAAACGTTAAAGCTAAACCAGAACTTACTTTTTAAATATATCTACAGATATCTACAAAAAGTCTGTTGCAAGCTCTGAAGCGAACTTGCCAATACATCTGAAGAGATCATTTTAAGGAAATGCGTCAGCTAGTTGTACTCATCACCTGCTGCACGAAAAAGGTATTTAATATGTAGGAGATTCAGTTCTTAAAACTGAGATTAATTGGTGAAGTCTTTATCGGCGCCGATAGACATATTCCAAATGCATTTGTACTTGAGACTTCTCTTAGCCTAGGGTCTGTGTTAAATAGAAAGGTTATGAAAACCACGTAGTAGAAGGATGCGCCTGTTGGCTGATATATTATCAGAGGTGTAAGCTTGTGCTTGTGCCAGCGGGTGAGATTACTTAACAGGAAATTTCTGGAATGAACTAGAAACAGTAGCTTGCCCTCTACCTTAATGTGTGTCCCCTAAGATTTAAATTAGGTGTTTCTGTATAAATCCAACTGATGAATGAGGAGACCCACACTTGTATTTACAGCTTTTGATATGAAATCATGCAATTATATAATATTTTTATTATAGTCTATGTTATAGATTCATATAAATTAAGGAATTCTTAAAATAAGTAAAATTTGGCAACACAGAAAAGTAATTATGTTGGATTACATCAGTAGCCTTAAATTTACATGGGACAATAGTTAGATAATTCCAAGACTAAGCAAAACTGTGATGTTTATGACTCGTGTCAGACTTTCATTCTGCAAAATATTTAAGAACTTGCCAAGTTTTGGACACATACAGAACCCAAATCTTGAGGGCTACATCTCGCCTGCACAGCAGTATTTGTCCCCTAGTCTTCCAGACTAGTAAAACCCAGAGCTCTGCTTCTATCTGACAGGGAAACAGGCATAAAGAGTAGGCACAAAGATCTTTTCTCAGGACACAGACGGAGTGTGCTTGCCGTAACTGGGAATGCTCCCCAGTCCCACAGGTTGGACACAGCCAAGGAATTTTTGTTTTTATGGCTCTCCTAAGTGTAGGTTTCTTCTTGTTGTCAGAAAATTGCATTCTGCATACTGTGAACAACTGACGTGATTTGAATCTGAATGTTTGGAAGGTTTTGAACTATTTCAATAAGCTGAATGATTCCGCTTATTAATATCTTTATATTAATTTGGAAATCGACTTCCATTATTTTCTCCCTATTGGATGTGTCACTTTCCTCGCTACAGTGTAACATGGTCTTACTTAAGAAAACAAACAGTCTGTTCATGAGCCTCATTGAAGTTTTGCAGAGTTGAGAAGAGACAGTACAATCATGTTTTAAAAGAAAATTTTAAAAAGGCTTTGGTGAGCCATTTGTTTATCTTTAGTCCAAAACTGAAAGAATTATAGAAGAAAAAAAATCCTAATTATTTTTTATGAAGAACACTGTTGCTTCACATTTTGTGTCACTCAGACTGACCTACCAGATTGTGGATTCCACACATTAATTAATTCTGCTTTGCTTCTACCAAACCTACTACAAATCAGCTCCAACTGTTTTTTAGTTCATGAAATTTATGAATACTTTCAAAAGGAGACAAATTACACCTCCTGCATGTGCATCAGCAAGTAATTCTAAATCTTTCCTCTGTGCTGCTGCTGATTTCCCAAATAATAAATATTCCAAAATGGCTTTGGGCTAAAGTGTAACTTCTGAGGTGTCGCACTCCACGCTGTGCACTAGTGATTTCCCCAGCGATGCTTCGGTGTACAAAAGCTTAGTGTTCTTATTCTAAGTGAGTTATTTGACTGTGGTCTTGAGAATTGGTGGTTAGAGTCTCTCATTTAGCCTTGGGCTATGGGCACTGCAGTTACATTAATGTGCGTGTGCTTAAAAAGATTGCCCTTAAAGATTGCTGAAGGAAGACTGAAGCTCCTTTAACAGTTTCATTCTCTTGGTTCTTACTACTTTACACTCATTGCCCCTCTGCTTCGTTAATCTAGCAGAATGCCATGTTTAGAACCTTAGAAATAAGAAGGTTTCATTTCCATTCATTCTTTATCTGATAGAATATTTTAAATTATTAAACAAGCATGTGAATATTGAGGTCACTCAGTAAGACCAGGGAAGAACGCAGTTCCTTTTGTTGGTTCTGGAAATATTTGTCGTACTCTCCTTTTGTAATAAGAACCATCCAAAGCTATTTAATTATTGATCCCGTGGCTCCAGCTGATACGGAAGTGTGATTTACAAAGCAGGATCAGCAGCTAAGTGACACAATGCTGACAAGAGACAAATGTTAAGTCTTCTGTTCTGCTTCTGTGCCTGAGCTTACATTTGTTTTTCCAGTGCTTTGGATTCTCTTGATGCACAATTCTTTGGTATCTCTTGAATTGTGTAGTTCCTTTCTTGAAGCTAAACTAGTATTGTATTTTGATATAGTGTAATACTTCAGATAATCACTCAGGAATCATTTTGTAGGGAAAAAATGTGTTGGAGCCTTGTGAAATTCAGCGGTGGCTGGATATGGCTTGTTGGTACGTTTCCTTGATAGCCAGTCAAAATAGATCCAGTAAAGGCATTCTGGACCAGTCTGCTGCACCACTGGATCTGCATTTACTCCCAAAGAGCCAACTTGGATTAGTACTTTACCTGCACTGTGAACTGAACCGGCTACAACTTGTCCTTTCATTACTCTGTTCCCATGGCTTCACAGTCCAGATCTGCTGATAGCCTGTTTGAAAAGATAAGTCTGTCAGGGATTAAATCCAGCTGTAAGCAGGCACCTCTTGTTTTAGTGGCACATCATCTGCTCCCCCTATGTTTGTAGGGGAACCATGGAAGACCTTTCTTCATATAGCTTTAGTGGAGTGTGCCATATTCTTATATCTTGGAAACTATTGCTTAGATCCTGTGCAACTAAAAGCAGCAGTTTTTATATCAAGATGTAAAACTTAAGTGTCAGCTGAAAGTAGTCTTGCCTGGCCTGAAACAGAAAACATTACTGGCAACTGGTGTGGGCAGCTGTAAAGATAGTCTCTCATTTGCTTAACATATGGGGAATGTGTAACAGGAATAGTCCATTTTCATGCAATTAAAAAAAGTTATTGTTCCCCCTCATCTCCTGGGAAAGCGTGTTTTTCTCTTGGTGAGCTAGACAACAATGGAAAACTCACTGTGATCCTGTTCTCAGTTCTTTCAACAGATAATTCCAACACAATTGAACACTGGAGCCATCTTTGTCAATTCTTGTTTATGAGCATTTGTTTCTGCTCCACATGTGCTCCAAGCACCAAGGTCAAAATGTATTTTTGCTTTCTATCAGCTAAACCGAGGAGATTTTTATGAAAGTGAGCAGTGTATCTATATACTTTCAGGCCATCTGCAAATCGCTTCATAACTTTCTCAATCACCAGCTTAAGTTTCTGTGATCTTTCACTATACGGCATATTCTTCACTTTCTCAAACTTTGTTGTGGTTTCCACAGTGATCTTTCCTGACGTATCAATATCCTTTCCAGAAAGGCATGCGTAGCAATACGGGTTGAGGGGGAAAGGCAGAACAACTGCCGTGTGATTAGGAACATGCTGTTGCATTGGACGAGGCTCATGGAAAAGAGGTACAGTTTTCTTTGCTTCCTTAGTAAATTCATGCTAGCCCTCTAAAAATGGGAGACAGCAAATTTGGAAATGGTGTTTGAGTAGTTGGACTTGTAAAGGAGAGGTAAGAAAACTCTGCTTCTTCTGAATCTTTTTGCTATTTCATTACGGTAAAAGCCAAGCTGTCGGGTATTGTGCTGCAGAAGCTGTGGATGTTTTGGCAAAGCCCTGTTAATGTTTCTAGCGGTTGCACTTTTGTGAAACTTCCATTACTGAGACAAACGGGGTTCCAGACTGAAGACCTGCCTTCCACTGTCAGCATTGCTCCTGGCTCTGCATGAGATACTGGACAAATCATTTAAGTCCTGGGGTTTTCCTCTTATAAAACTGGTATTACACTTTTGTGTATATTTTCCTATCTAAATGTACATATTTATAAATGTTTCACTTCTGTGGAGGAGAAGTCCTTCATAAAAACAAGGTAACCCTTTGATACATTCAGCTGCTGGTTTCCTAACGTGCGCTTGGACTAGTAATTTCTGGTGCTCCCTGTCACTGCCGTGCTTCTGGGCAGTTGAAATGTACAATGCAACCAGTAGCATTTCACCAAAATAGGTTTTGGTTTTGATATTAGGATCCAGAGAGTAAAAAAGGGGAACCGTTTCTCAGACCGATACTGTTGTTTAAACTGGAGTGTAGTCGTTCTACCAGCTGTTGAGATCCAAGCTGTTTTCTTTGAAAACTAAGCTATTTTTTTGAGTAGTTAGTATTCAAACTGAATTTTGGACCTTGACCTGTATCTTGCTGAAATAATTCTTCTTAGCATCCAGCTTTTAGGAATGTCACTGTCCTGTCAGATTTTGGTGTGATAGATGGCTGCATGTTTGGTTTAGGTGCCATACACATAAATAATACTCCTTTGACATCTATGATAGCTTCCCTGTCATGTTCTTAAACCACCCTTTATTCCTCCCAATTTATTCCAAATGCATTCCAAAAGGATGGGTTTTGTTCATGTCTATCGTCTTCCCTTTTCTGTCTCTTCTGCATTTTGCAATTTTTATATGCACTAAATGTTTCATTATATGAGGGTTGTGTTAACGTGTAATGGCACCCCACACAGTCAAGGCAAAATCAACAGTCACAGTTATTATTCAAAGTGATTATAAGCAGTACGAAGCCTTTACATAAAAAAGGGTATCAGTCCCCTCTCTTTTTGTGACATGCTATTGTCTTTCCTTTCAGAAGTGGCTGTATTTTGGTAATACTGCATAGATTTTTTTCAGGATAGAAGTTACTATACAAACAAGAGTGTTACATGACCTCAAAAATAGCTATGAGCTGGAAAGCTAAATCCAGCTCTAATGAATGAAGTCCGAAAGCTAACAGCATGCAGCAATTTCACAGGCTCAGAATATTTTCTAACAAGAAAATTCATTTCTGAGATTTGTTGACAGAAACATCAAGAATGGAACTGCTGCCTTTGCCTCCACCCACCCCAGCAGAGCGGGGGGAGAAAAGCAGCTCTTTATAAATAGCTCTGTTCCTGTCGTATTTGTAAATTCAGTGCTTTTTGTGTCAATGACATCACCCTCTTCTCCATGGCAACTCCCTACGATGTCAAAACTGCAGGGCACTATCAGAGAAACTTAAACCAGCAAATGAACAGGTTGATTCAAGACGATTTAATTGAGAAATAGTGCAGGGGGTGACAGGAGGGGGTGGGAAACATGAGCAAGCGGGTTACTGTCAGCTCTGCTTCTCTGGGAAGCTTGCATCCGTGATGATTGTCTCCTAAAACTCTGCCCCATCTCTTCTTTTTGTAAGTCCTTGTCAGGAGGAGGAGGAGGTGGGTGGAAGGCAGGCAGGCAGGCATCTTATTCTTCATCTCCGGTGTGTCTGGAGAGAAGCACTACAGGTGACTAAGCAGGAGGAGCATGACTGACTCACTCCTGAGTTATTTTCTCACTCCCTTTCTCTCCCCCCTCCCATCTTTTCTGTTTGTTTTTTAGCTTTTGCCCAACAGCTTGTCTTTTTCCCCAGGCCCTGATGAGAGAGAATTAGCAGCAGGCTTTCTTGTTACCTAATGTTCACAAAAATGCGCTTGTGGTTATCCAGGTGAGGAAATAAAAGCCAGCTCTAAAAGCAAGAAAAAGGAATTGTCTCTTGGATACAACACCTTTATCTTAGAAAAAAAGAAAACAAAACAAACCCACAAAAACCCAACCAAACAAAAAACAGTGCTTCTCCTTTCTGAATGTTGTCCAGGAAATACTAAAGTGACTGACATGCCAGGAAACTGTAAATAATTGCCTTCTTTATCAGACTACCTATGGAAAATACCTAATTGCCTTACTGGCAGCCCTGCTGGTTTTGACTTGATTTCTAAACTGACTGCAGTGGGAGGAAGCTATTTTGCTTGCTGTCTTGATTACAGAATTGGATTCTGCTGGGTTCCATTTGGGACTCAAGTAGCAGGAACATAATGGTTACATCTGCAGAGTTTCAGCAAGTGTAAACTGTCACTGCTTCAATCAGCTTAATAAAGCTGTCCTGATTTACATCCCTATGAAGTCTAAAGTCTGAGAACAGTTTACCTTCCTTCTTCTGCAGCGTGCCATGAGATCTGTTGCTGAAATTTAGCCTGCAGAAGTGTCAACGTGATATTATATTTTGCATTTTTGAAATTGCATGGCATGGATGCAGGCAAGTTATGCAAGATCAGCACAACGCCCACAGAGTTCTTGCATCCAGAAAGGGACACGGGACTGCTTACTGCATTGATAAGTAACACTTTGGTTTGCCTGAGCGATGGAATAGCACTGTGTCTGCCGCTCATGGTCTGCAGTTTATACCTCTACAGGGCACAGGAGTCTTCAATCAGAGCTTCTCAAAGTGTGAGGCTTTGTTATGTCTGTTAACTCCCTCCCCACCCTGGAGTGAAGCATAAGTCAGCCATCCTGTGATTTCAAGGCTTAGCTGAGGGGAAATGCACGTATAGTCTTTGTACGCTAGGATCTTGATGAGTATCTTGCTCTTGCCTTTTGTGCAAAATGCCACTCAACACACAGTCCCATCCTCTTTGCTGAGATCACAGCATCAGCCCACGATAAAAAAGGTCCCAGAAAACATTGATTCACTGCATTACAGAATCTTGGTAGTGGCATGTGTCTACAATGAGATCTCATCAGTTTTAACTGCAAGGTTTTAATGGAATTTATCATTGTGGTCTTCTCTGTCCTCCAATTGTGAGGATATTTTACCTTCAGTGAATTCTTCTAACACCTCTGCTGACTGCCAGAAAGAGGGGGCGTGTGGCACTCTGATATACTCCTCCACGCAGCTGGCATTGGGGCAGTGCTGGTGAGTAAGCAGCTGCGAGCTTGATGTGTTTGCATGTGTATGAGGCTGAACCAGGATCTTTCTGAAGAAGCTTTAAGATGAAATTGCTGAGAATTTTTGCCTGAAGCAAGGGATGTTTCCCATGTTTAAGACAAGCAGCAACCTGCAGTCAGAAGGAAGAAGGGACTGAATTCACTCCAGAAGTATTTCTCGGGGATCTTTTTTTCAAGGTAAGACTCCTATTGTGGGAGGTAGATGGGGCAACAGGGTCCACCATTCCGAACACTACCATTGAGATGACTTCTAAAATTTTTTTACTTTCCCAAGCTGTAGAACTGAAATAAATCTCTGATGTAGCCGGCACTCCCTTTTTAGGTTGGAAGTTTAAATCAGCCAATAAGAACTAATTTTCTGAAGTCTGAAGCCATAAAAAAGGGGGGGGGGGGGAAAGACTTTTCATACTGCTTTTTGCCTGCCTGTATTCTAGTGGTGAATAAATGCCATTGACTGTGCTTCTAAATTAGGTACTTAAATAGTAGAATGATGGGCGTTGTAGGAACAGTAGGTGAATGAAAGTAAAATTTAGTAAATAGATATGAGCTTATGGTTTATTAATTTCATTTAGTGCTTTTAAACATTGATAGAGTATTTGTTCTGTAGGAGGCAAAATGAAGATGGTTCCTGCGTTAGGAACTTGAGCTCGAAGGTTTTAAATGGGCTTGGTTTGAAGCAATGCTATTGAAACAAGAGCGGGGAGACAGGATTTATTTTAAAGCATCTGTTCGAATTACACCTGAACAACCAGCTCATCATTGTTGAAAACTGTTTGTGGAAAGGCCAGAAAGTAGTAGAGAGCTCCTTGTCCCAGCTGCAGGCAACTTGTTTGAAAAGCCTTATTTAAGGTAGGAAAAAATACCTTGAATGTAGAGATGGCTCTGGAAAAAACTGGTGAGTAACGTCTAAAAAATGTTTTCTCATCAGTATCCCCTCCTCCCCAGTATAAACCAAAACCTGAAACTCCTCCTAGTTGGGAACCCTCCAGACAGAATTGTATGCTTGTGTTGCGGTGTATAAATTATAGTCCTTGATTAAAGTACAGCAGAGCGCAAATCTTATAAAGGTGCTGGAGCCATTAAGGAATGCGCTTGCTGAGCCTGGAAGTGCAGGGGAGAGTGTGGGTGTGAGCCTACACTTTCTCTTTGCACGCTAATTGATCAGGTACTTGTATGCAGTTCCGTTTTGCCCTTGGAAAAGGAATAAAACGTGCTCATAAAAGCAAAACCATCAGTAGCTAGTACACTTCTGCACCTAGAACTGAGAAGGAGGAAAAAGCCTTGTCAAGTCTGTGAGAAGTGAAATCAAAATGATCTCTGACTTGTTGCCTCCTCTTCCCCCCCTGTGCAAGGTAAGGAGCGGAGCGGTGCCTGGAGGGGAAGTTGTGCTCTGTGAAGGCTGCAGAGCGGTTAGGTGAGATTGCCTGGGGAAGGGTACTCGTGCCCAGTACTCAGGCAGGGAAGGGTGGCCAGGAGGGTGTTTGGTGCCAGCAGCCATTGCGTAACTTTATGCTGTCTCCGCAGCTGGCTTTGCCAGGCGCTGGAGCAGTTAATGCAGTTGGATGCTGTTGCTGCGCTTTGATTTCACTTTGTAGAAGTAGTTGGGATGAGGAAATTCCTGCCAGCTTCACAGTCAGGAGTCATCAGTTCTGCCTCTGACACTTGGGGAGCATGAATGAATAACTCTTAAAACATTAATCTAGGGCAGCTTCCAAGAATCCTGTGTACTAAAGTCTAGAATACATTGTGATCTGATTCATTATCCAGGGACAGCAAAGGCTTTGAAGAGGTGTTTACCCAGCGTGTGGACGTACTGAACTTCAAACTCACAAAGAAAACCTGCCTTGGCGACTTTCAGTAATATATTTGGAGAGGACAGGCACAACATCAGAGGGCAGGGGAGCAATGGACATGCAAGCAAGGCTACAGCGGAGCAGGGAAACCAAAGAGGGACAGTAGCCGCAACGTGCTGCGGCTGGCGCACGGGACAGAGCAGCAGACAATATGGCTTTGGGGAGTATGGAAGATGCTGCTGCTTTTGGTAGTGTCACTTGACATCAATTTAAACTGGAATTCTGCATAACCAGTGTTAAGCACCATATTAACTTCCATGGGATGGTTCTTTACTTTAGTAAAATCTTGTATTTCTTTTTGCTGATAGGTTTTGGTGGGAGAGGGGGCTTCTTGCAGTTCCTGAGAGAACTGTGGAGGGAGGGATAAATAGGAGGAAGCAAACGATACTGCTGGAGAATACAAAGCACAGCAAGCTAGATAAAGGTGATCCTAATTGAGGAGAAGGATTGGTATTTAATTAAAACTACTGCTAAAAACCAGGCTCTTAGTTGTAAAATAAATAATAGCAGGACATGAGTAATTCCTCTCGGGGGAATGTCAGAGACAAAATTACACTAATGTAATAATAAAAGGGGCGTGTGTGCAATTGCTCAGAGGAATAGTAACAGGATAGAATGATTTTTCACTGCTAAGAAGTTCAAATGTGGTTCAAGTCAAAAGGGACTGAAACCTGTAAAAGCACACGCTCCTCAGGGCTCTCGGGCCGTTTCAGAAGGCAGAGTTACCCGAGTTACTGAACCCGCCGCTGATGCTTTACTTGGCAATCCCAGCAGAGAGGCAGGAGATTGAGCTCCTTCTCCGCTTTAGCAAATGACGGCAAGTTAAGTGTGTCGCTTGCACTCCTGCTACTCAGTCAGTGTGTTTTCAGTGAATTAAAAATCAGTATTTCAGGCCCAGACTTAGGACAACTGAGCCATGTGTCATGCATCTGGAGGCAAGAAAGGACATTAAACCATCTTTTGCTTCCTTATTTCCCTCCCACCTCTCCTTTCTAATTGTGAAATAATTTCAGAGCTCTGTCTGCATTCCTCAAGCTGTGATGCCCGTTCTGGTAAGGCGGTTAAATAGCGTCAACTCATTAACCATTCTCAACTGAGTAATACAGAGTGATATAACATAATTTCTTTTCCATAGCTGGCTTGCATAATGCTGCACTTCAGTTGTTGTTACTCTTTCCATTTCATCCTTTTCATTTCTATGACGTCCATCTGTTTACCAGACAATGTTTAGAAAAAATTGGAAAAAAAAAAAAAAAATCCCAGAATAGAAGAAGAAAAAACCACACAAGTGAGTGTAAAGAGGATTTAACAAAGAACAGAGGTATTGGGACACTGGAGTGAGAACTGCCATTGCCCAAGGCAGGAAAGTGAGAGAAGATCCTGGATACTTAGGGACCAGAAAAGCAGGTAGTAGAAGCTTTTTCCTTTTATTTTCTCCCTCCTTTCCTCCCCCCAGCCCCAACCTGGAAAAAGAACACAACCAACCACCACTACCCCCAAAAAAAAAAAAGCCCAACCACTCTGAAACAGCTGGCATCCTGGCTGTCTGAAAGCTGTCTTGTTTACAAAGACTGGCATGCATTGCTGTAGTCAGTTATTGGTCACAAAATTTCCTAAACAAAAAGTGTTCTATGAAGAATTCATGTTCCTCTGGACTTGCTTAAAATCTAGCAAGGAATGGCAATGCTTCAACCAAAGAGCACTTTGGAAACAGTTGAGTGATGTATTTTTTCTCCTGCAGGCTGCCAAGGGGAAGGGAGAAGGCAATGTCAATCCCTGAGACACTCAGGTTGCCATTTGCAACAGCGGTGCTTTGCAGGAAACGAGCACAGCCAAAAAAACGCCAAGTTTAGTCAAAGGAGTGAGTAAGGTAATAGTGGTTTGTGGTGGATAGGGGAGGTAATTCATAGTCTGCTCTGAAGAATCAGACTGTAGCCAAACTACCGCTCTGAGCAGTGTCATTTCTAGTGGAGACCCAGCTGAGGCACCGCAGTCAGCAGGTATCCTGCCGATATGATGTGGAGATAGTTGAAACGCCATTGCATAAAAAAGATGGTTTAGTTCTTAAAATGAAACATACTGTTTCAAACTAGAAAGCAAACATACTCAGCAGTTTCAGCAGAGACAAAGTGTCTCTATGAGCTGATAATGTCAACTTGATGGCTCTGAGCTCAATTGTTTTTCCCCCCCGAGAACCTGGTTAAATTGGACTGTCTGTAGTGTCAATGTTATCTTGCTGATGGCCTTCTAGTTTTCTGACTTTCCTCCCTGCAATGCCTTATAAATGACTGTATTTTGTTTTTCTTATACTGTGTCACCTTTTTCATTGAGATTAAATTTTTCACAGATCTCACTAATCTCTTCTAAATTTGATCGTGTTCATGTTACTGTGTCCAGAAGACAGTACTAAATAGGCTGCAGAGCCCTGGTTGTGTTACTGAAAGATCAAGCCACCGTCCTCCCTGCTGTGTTGCGGGTACATTTTTTTCCTCACCTGTGTCAACCTTTGAGTCTTCTTTCAAAGCTGTGACTTTCCAAGGCGTAGCAGGAGCTGAGGGTCTTTTACAGCGGAGCTGAAGAGCTGTGTTTGGATGGGGAGAACAGGTCTGAAAGTCTTCCCTTAATCTGGACCAGGAACAGAGGGGTTAATATGTGTAGTGACCAGAAGGCACTACACAGAGCTTAAAATAATGAAGATCAGGATAATTTGGCTTTAAAAACCATCTGGGGCTTGATTCAGTGCTCATTAAAATTCATAGTAGCCTTATGATTGGCTTCTGGAAGAATAAAGCAGGGCGTTACACTTTGCGATGAGTGCTTTGCGTCTTGTCCAAGAAAGTACATAAATGCATACAATAATGTTAGAAATTAACTTCTTTCCTGTAACACCCAACTTAGAATCTTTCTAGCACTTTTGGAAGTCAGTGAAAAAACTCTGGTTTCAAGGGACTTTGGATTGGATCCGAAGAACAGATGTTACAGCTGACTCTGGAAAGAAGTCTCTCTGGGCAAGTCATCTTTGAGTTGTTCATGCTACAGCAAGCTGTCCAGTTTGGGTACACACATAATTAATTTGCAGAAATCAGAGCTCCTGAGTGTGTAGTGAAAGATGTGGAAAATCAGATTGCAAACCTAGATGCTGTTATGGTATATTTGGGCCATAAAATGAAAAATGCATGCTGTATTTATTTCATGAGAAACCTAAATGTATAAAGTACTGTCACAAGTAGTTTGGATCTTGTACCACCTCATCAACCACAGGTGATGTTAGTAGGCAAGATGCTCCTGGTTGTGACTGCTGCTGAGGAAACTTCCTGATTTCTGACGCTTTATTATAAAATATGCACTGTTTGATGTTAACAGCGAAGAAAATATGAATTCTGCTGCTTGCTCCCAAATCAGGAATTTGCAAAGCTCTTTGGGCTTCTGTGTTCTCTTCTGAGTTCTAAATATGTTCTCCCTATGTTCTGCAAAATAGCAGCCTGAGTGACGTAAAGCTGAGCCAATAACTTATTTAAAGAACATTGCCATTTATTTCTGTGTCATTTAAAGGCATGTTTTTTAAAGAGTCTCTTAGAACTCAGGGTCACCTAAATTACATGGCTACTTCTAATTTGTGGTCTGTGATCGCCTTCATAATGGGTTGTGGCTGTTCTTGGACCGAGATTGCCATTTGTTGAAAGAAGGAAACGAAAGAATTTTCCAGATAATTACCCAAGTATTTCTGTAGGGAATCTTTGCTTAAGCACTTGGGCACTGCTGTTAGCCAGGCTTTCAGTTTTCATCAAAGTTCAGAAGAACAAAACAAGAAAATGCTCGTTTTGTGTCTTAACAAGCATTTGTTTTTAAAGGTCACATGTGGAAATGAACAAAGTTAATACTTTTTTTTTTTTATTTGAACACATTTCTCTGAATTCATTTATTTATAGAATTTACTTGGCACTCCAGAGAGCACATTAACAAGAAATGTGTTTTTGAATTAGTAGTTTGATGAATGATGATTACATAGAAGGTTAACAGAATTTTTTCATTAATTTTTATGATGCCATCCTCAGAATCTCTAGATCTGCAGAATAGCAGACATACCATTTTATTTACAGCTTGAATGGCTATGTCTTATGTTGCTCCTTTCTTAACTGCTTTAATTATTATTATTCTTCAGAATTTGGATACTTCCTTTAATTATCTATCTATCTATCTATCTATCTATCTATCTATCTATCTATCTATCTGTCTCTCAGTGGATTCGTTTCTGGTGTTACCTTGAAGAGGATTCTGGTTCGGTTGTTCCACTCTGGTTTCGCTCCTGACAGCAGCCAGCAGGACCTAGGCCTGTTGCGAGGGAAGGGCATGTGTTGTGATTGCAGCCAAATGCCAGCAGGTCCCTGTGGTCGGGCAGAATGTATGACTGTTCAATTTGGACTCCATTAATCATGTGGTAGGGCTTTGGTATAAAAATGTTCTTACAATACCAGAAACAGCCAGCATGTTTCAGTCCTTTGTAACACGCATTGCCTGACTGTGTGCACGTTTTAGTTTCTTATTGTGGAATCTGACAGCATTAACAGTCGCACAAATGTTTTGGGTAGTTTTGAATTTTTTTTAATGGAGAAAATGGTGATTGGAAGCTTTAATGTGTGCCCACCAGCCTGTGTTCTGCTGAAACAGTGTGCCCCAGAGCAACCCATATCTTATTCTGTCTTATGCTAGGATTTAGGCTACGATAAATTGCAGCCTGAATGAAGACTGGAGGAGAGAGCTAAGGATAAAGAAAGTAAAAGGCTTCTTTAACTACTAGCAGGAAAGACTAAAAATCACTCTTAGGGGAGGTAGCAATTAACAACTTTTTCTCTTTCCTCTGTTGTAGCAGTTAGTACACAAGACAAGGATGTCACAGCTAACATTTTTCTACACTATATAAATAAAGTGGTGCTTATAACCATTTAATCCTTTGCAACCCACCCCTGTGGACTCCAGTGCATTCACAGCTCATGGAGATAAAGGAAGGTGAGGGTACAGTATTATGACATGCTTGTTTCAGTGGCAGAACAAGAAGGCCCAGTTCCTGCATCGCAAGTCGCTGGCTTCTGAGTTGTGGTGGCATGACTGTTTGTGTGGCTGAACCCTCTGCCAGGCCGCTGAAACAATCGGAGTTTAAAAATAAATAAATTAAATATTAATAATAATAATAAAAAACCCCAAACAGATGTAACCCTTCACCTACCTCCTATTTCCAGTAGAACCAAAAGCTTTTTGATGCAAGTAGCTGTATGGAGTATCTGCATGGTACGCTCTGCAGGCAGCTGCACAGTTGTACCCGCACAACGAGGGGAAATGAGCTGCAGTATAAAGGTATGAATGAGTGGCATGCAGCAGTGCTACAGCGAGAGGAAAGCAAATGCTCAGTCCAGCTTCAGCAACTGAAGGGGACTGAGATAAATTTTAGATGCTCATCCCCATCGCAATGGTCAACCCTTTCCCTCTTCTCTTCCTCGGGTTCCATTCAATCAGCTGCTCCCTGCCTCTACCAGCCTTCCCCCAAAATAAGCGACCCATACACCACCGCAGTACAAAGCACCCTCCTGTGCTTGCTGGAGGGTGGCTGCTGTGGGGAGGGTGACCATGACACCCGTTCCCCAGCACAGGATTAACAGTGCGGCTCTCCGAGATGGGCTGCGTGCATTCAGCTGCTTAAGGCTGTGCTGTCTGCGAGGGCCATTGTTCCCTGCCTCCGCAAGGCAGCAAGCGGGATGGGAGCCTCCTGTGCTGCGCAGAGCCACGGGGCTGGATTTTGGCAAGCGTGAACTCCAACCCTCAAATTATTCTAGGCTCTTGAGAGCTGGGTTTGAACATACCCAGAGGTAGAGAGGGACTAATAACAGCAAATGGTGTTAGACTTCTGCTACCGTTATTTTAGCCACTAGGAATTCTCTGAATTCTGGTTAATACTTTTGCAATAGCTGACTGACCTAGTTATTCTGAACAGAAGCTGTAGTCTGTATTCCTCTTATGTCAGCCAGGGATTTCAGTTTGCATTTCTATAGCATCCTTAAGGATCGCGCAGCATACTTGAAAAAACAACAGATTAAGCCGCCTCTGTTATGTGGGAGTTAAGCATTGTCACAGTCATTTTACCAGTGTGCAAAATGACTTTCCCAAGGTGACCTGGCAAATCTGTGGAAAAGGTAGGCTACACTGACTTTCTGCTGCAACGTTGCCATTGCAGGACTGATCGTCCTGACTTCTGTGGGAAGCAGCAGAGGCACCTTTAGTAGAGGGTGGCACAGACTTGTCTGGTGGAGCATGACGTTACTTCTTTTATAACCTAATATGTCTGTGAATTTTTGCAAGTAAAAGATCTGGAAGAAGTGTGAGATGGCTGTGATCTAAGCTGTATTGATATTATCTGCAGGGAATGTCTACCAAGCCACAGGAATTTAACCAGTAGCAAAATAGCGTGTGCTGTCTTCAGGTGATTCTCTTGAGCTTTAGTTCCAAGTTCTCATCAGAGTGGGAGTTAAAATTTTTAAAGAGAGTCTGCTGTTTTCTTACCCTCTTTAAGCTTAATTTGCTTTCTTGCCTATGTTCTCAGCTTCTGCTGCTCCAGCCTGGTGCTCTCAGTCTGGCGGAATTTGCAGGTGCTCGTGCTCCTTCCTTGCTGGCTATGCTTTGCTCCACCATTGGAGCTGCCTGGCCTAGGAGAGCCTGGCTGTGATTCTGCCCTAGTGCTGATGAGCGCCTGAAGCAGTGCAAATTTTCTTCTTTCATGCGACCCAGCGCGCATTGTATTTGGCGGTGTGCGTATGGTGAAGAGGGACTCCAAGCACCACGCTGCCCTGCCAGATTTGAACATGGGGCTGTGTCCTGATCTGTAACAGCACGCAGAGGTGATGAACTTGCTAAACCAACTCCCAGTTCTTCAGCTCTGGCGCATTTGTTTTCTGTTTTGAATTGGGAAAAAAAATGGAGACTGGATTAGACTGTAAACCATGGAGACACTTAGAAGCACACTGAATGAGCTCATGCAGTGGGAGTGCAGATAAGGCTTTGTCCTGCTGGGATCTCCAGGATGCTACCTTTATAATGTCAGCAGTGCATAGTAAGCAGGAGGATAACCCTAACATTAGAGCTAGCTATCCAAATAGTGCTCTCTTGAAACTTTCTGCCCACCTCTGAATGCAATAGCCTTGGGGAAAAGCAGCTAAACTGTAAGCGCTTACTTAAAGCGAAACTGCCTCTGGATTGCTCCCTCCTTATCTCCGGTCCTGGCTAATGTCATGTGTTGATTATGAGACTTGCAGACTTGATTCCTATCTTGTGCTTCCTCCCATCAGTTGATGCTGATGCTTTGTGAATTTGCGAACACCCTTTCTCCTAGTGACCCCTTTTGTCCCAATCGTTGGCGTATTTTTTCACTTCCCTGGCCAGCTTACTCTGGATTTCGAGAGCCATGACAGAGAAGAAGGACCACACTTCCTTGATGGAAGTGCATTTGTGCCTTGTAGCAGATGCCGGAGCTGAGAGGAGCCCTGCTAGAAGGTCTAGCTCTGAACCACAGCCTGGCTCCGTGGGTGGAATAGCCTTAGTTCTTACTAGGATTTCCTGAATGCATCGAATTTACTGTGCCTTGGTATTAGACTTCTCCTGGAAGCTTTGCTGAAGCAGGGTAAATTTTTCTTAACAGCTTGCCCAGTTCTCACAAGCTCCAAGCAGGTGG